>NW_010173723.1:0-15944 GCF_000695765.1 Mesitornis unicolor | reverse complement strand
TTAAATTTACTTATTTATATTTAAATAATATAAATGTTTGCTGCTGACCTCTAGCTGTTAGGTTCTTTCATGTTTTAAAGTATGTTCTCTGTTCTGTACCTTGGGTTGCATGTAAGTGACAACTGAATAGATATTCTCTAGAATTTCTCAGGAGTACCACTATTTATTTCATTGATTTTTATGTCTCCAGTCTGTTGAGTACAAAAAAATAAAAGCTACTGCTTATGTAAGGAATAGTATATACTTTTTTTTTTCTGTCAGGTAAAGTTCAAGAAAGCATCATTGTTCCCAGATAGTTTTGAAATGTAACATTTGTTTGCAAGCACTAATATGCCCATTTCAGCATTGCAGCACACTTTCTCCTGTAAGAAACCTAAAATGCTTATAGACTGGAATTTTTTGATCACTGATATTGGTGAAATACAGCATAAAATGGAGTCTCCTCTTTCTTCTCCCTCTTGTAAGCCTTCAGCTCATTAACAAATAGCAAAGAACTGCAGTTAAATGCAACAGTGGAGCTGTGATCTCAGCTATTAATATTTATCAGCAGTGATTACATGATGCTAAGTATTGTCATTACAACTTGATTTTGTGTTGTTAGGTTACAGGATAGGCTGCAGAAAATCTTTAAGAAGTCAAATGAATAAGAGTATACATGAGTCTGATTTCTTCATTTCTTTTTAGCTACTCAGAAAAAAATAATTTCTAACAAAATTTAAAACAGGAATTTTTTGGGAAAGATGATTAATTAAAGAACTATGGGGCAATAGAAGGAAATCACTGAAATAATCCTACAGTTTTGTTGCAATAGCTGTATCAGCTGTATTCATTAAATCTCTTGAGCAATAAGCTGTAAATCATATTCATGTTTCAATTTATCCAAATTATTAATTAAATGCTGTCTCCAGCATCCCAAAATTCAACTCATTGTTTTCAAGTTTCCCTTGATCTGAGTAAACCCCCATTCTGACTTTCCTTAGTCCTCATTCTGTCTCCCTCAAAACCTTAATCAGGTGTGCTATTTCTGAATGACTACTTTGCAAATCAGGTATCTAGCTCATGGTCAAACACATTTGCTACCAGACACATGTTCAATACTTCCAAATGACTTAGTTATATGTTCTCACAGATCCTCTAGTTTATAAGCCTACTTAAAGAACACAATAAGGTTAAAAAATAAGATGAAAGTTTCATAGAAAAATAATTCTTTATAATTGTCTAAAAGAAACAAGCTTATGTATTAACGAAGGAATATCCTAATCTTTTGTCAGTGTTCTTTCTGATTTTCACATGTCCTTTTCTTGAACTCATCACAGCTTTCATTTTTATCACAGAGAAAGGGCTGCTCTAAGCAGTTCTGATGCATTTCCAGTATCCACTCTTCTTTTGCTTTTGACTTTTCTTGATCAGCCACAAATCCTGTGTCATGTTCATTTTCTCCTGAGAAGATTCTATGACCTGTCAAACCTGGGTCCCCCAGGTGGTAACAAGTACTTTGTCTACTCTTTCCTCATTTTGAATAGGTCACTAGATTTTAAGGACCTTCTACTTTTGCACTTTGACTAGTGATACAGTTTCATGCAATGTTAGTTGATGACTTGCTTCTGTAAAGTCAGGTCCCATGATCCCCTCTGCTGGCCTTTTATTCTGTTCCTATGCTGTTATACTGGCACAGACAGTTATTTTATCACCCTGTGCACTGAGTCAGGGAGCAGATCTAGCTGGTGAAAAACAAAACATACCCCTCCTCCAAAGCCAAGGCGTGAACTACAACCTTCAAAAGACAAATGCTGTCAGCCTACATTAGTAAGGGTTTAGTGATGAAGTACAAGAGAAAGGAAGAACTGTGTTTTTTTGTGTGCTTGCTTGTTTGTTTTAATTTTTTAATATGTGGCTAGATGATTATAGGCCCAGCACCAGAAGATTAAGGAATCTAGAAGTCTGAATATTTGGGATTAAAATAATTTAGAAATAAATTACACTAAATAAAATAAAAGCATTAAAAAGCGCTCCTTATGTAAGCTATCAATAACAAATAAATAAATGTTGATAGTTAGAAAATCAGTCCATATTGTTCAAAAATGCTTTCAAAAATAGTTTCCAGGTAATTTTATAAACTATTTCTAATGTCAAGGTCATTACAGTTAGGAAAATGGCTCTAAATAATTACAATATTTTGATACCTACCAGTGTAACTTAAATAATGATAGTGAGATACGACAACTAATATTCTGTATCCTATAGCTAGCGCTTTATTCATCATTAATATATTTTTAGGTATAGAGATAAATAACAAAATAAGACTGTCAAGATACCAGTTCATTTATTTCTTTCTATTTCTGCTGCAGTTTCTTTTGCCCTTCTCCTTGATTCAACTTATTGGCTTTCAACACTGAAGCTTACTCACTGTGCCAGTAGTACTAAATAACATCTGTTAACATCAGGCAATTCAAGGATGTAGACTGACTAAGGCTAACAGAAATTGACAAATGACACATTGCCTATCTAAGCAGAAACTACAGCCATAAAAATAGCCTCAAAATAAAAGGTAACTACTGTTTTTTTCAGTTCTTTATGCAGCAGATTTATTTAGATGGAAAATTAAGGAATGATCAGTACGTAACACTTAAGCAAGAGTATTCTTAAAGAGGATAATTATTCCCTTTTTCTAATTTTATGGCTCTGGTTACTGACAGGAAAGCAAGAAGAGGTTTTTTACCAAATACTACTACAAGTCCCTTAAAAATGCTTGCCAGTTCTACAATTGCTGTCATGATTTCTAACTATTGTAATCTCAAGTTTACCACTCAGGGTAGGCACAGCTGCAATCTGAAAACGATAGCAGAGGCTGGGGAATAAAAGGTGTGCTGCCACATGGCCTCAACTTTGTCTTTTAAAGTGGAAACATGCATCACCATATGGTTCTAATGATGGGGCCAAAAGATGCATTTTGCTTCTTCAGCAAACCTTTCTCCATTTCTCTTGATTTGTTATTGACCTTGGACAAGTTACATTGATTTCTTTGCCACTCCATTTCCTTGTGAGTAGATGAAGGATGATAACACCTACAGTACATTCTGATATTGTAAGGTTTACTTAATACATGAGAAGCATAAATGTATTTATCAGCAGATATGTGCGTCTCATCACCGTGGTGTGAGAGATCTGTACAATATTGAAATTAAATTTGAAGCTAGAATTACTCTGCACATGCTAAAAATACCAGGGGAGCTAAGGTACAGGCAAGTGATGATGTAAATGCCCTTGCCACCTTGGAAAGCTGCTGTGATCAAAACAGATTACAGGTTGCATGTATTGCAAACTTGGCTGTGGTACAAGCTTTATTCTACATTTCCTTCTTGATAGGAGCCTGAGATGAAAAACACTACAGAAGTCCCAACCAAGTATGGAGTATCCATATCTCTTAGCATTTTGAATCTGAAAAATAGGTTCTGTAAAGATATTGAGAAGATTTTTTTGTTCTTTTCTATAAATACCAAAGTTCAGCTTCTCACCTGATGTAAATGAGTTTCATTTTACTTAACCTCAAGAAAGCATAAAATGTATTAAAGGTGTCAGATGCTGACATGAACATCAACAGTTTCCTGGGTTATACCCTTGAGATTCGTAATGCATTAAAATCTGGAAACACTTGGATAACAATGAAATTGGAACTTATATAATATAAAGATCTAAGTCAATTTTCAAAGTCATTACTTTATAATCACTGTAAAAAGCTAGAGAAACACTCTCTGTTTTTCTGGTGGTTTATTGTAGTATTTCTGCAATAGTATTAGGGACAAATAAAATAATATTTCCTCTGTGTAAAAATAGAAAAAGACTGACAAGCCCAAGATCAAACAATACTTGCTCGCCTTTGCTTTTCATAGATACTTTTCATAGAGGTTATAAATCATAGTAGAATCCTACATTTAGCAGTTAAACCCTTTTGGACACTAGTCATGTGTAGTATATCAGTGAGATAAAAATGGGATGCATCTGGCTGTCATCCCTAAATATTCTTCTGTAATCTTTAAACTTTCAGAAGAAATTCTACCGTTCTATTTTGAGACATACTGGGGATAAATAATTCAGCAAGTAATAAGGCTCAGTACAACAGCTTTTAATACTGTATCTTTTATCATTACTACTGCAATTAATGTACACAGTTGTAGAATAAGGTTTTCCAGCAGTAAGGGCATGTCAGACTATTCTTAATAATGTGGGAATGGTGGTATAGCTCTTTAGTTAGTCTTGTTTTCTCTTTTTTTGTCTTTTCCAGGTTTCTACTCTTCATTTAAAAACTTCTTTTAATCTTAGGGTCTAAGAGTAATATCACAGAATCACAGAACATTAGGGATTGGAAGGGACCTCAAAAGCTCATCCAGTCCAATCCCCCTGCCAGAGCAGGAACACCTAGATGAGGTTGCACAGGAAGGCGTCCAGGCGGGTTTTGAATGTCTCCAGAGAAGGAGACTCCACAACCTCTCTGGGCAGCCTGTTCCAGTGCTCTGTCACCCTCACTAAGAAGAAGTTTCTTCTCAAATTTAAGTGGAACCTCCTGTGTTCCAGCTTGTGCCCGTTACCCCTTGTCCTATTATTGTTTGTCACCAAGAAGAGGTTCTTCTCGAGAGTATATATGTACTGTTCTCCTACAGAGAGTACTTGCTGAAAGTACATCAGCTTTTCTCTTCCCTGTGCAATGGGACAACTCAGCTTTTCGTGTTATTTTTACATCCTTTTACTGTTTTGTTGTTGCTGTTGTTGCAGGAACGAAGTCCCACTTTGCATACAAACAAGCTTCTCTACTAAATCACTTTCACCTGTCAGTGCAGTGTACTGATGTAATAAAAAATTCATACAGGTGGTATTGTAATTAGCAGTGAAAACTAGGGGAGAGATCTTAATGAGAAAATAAGTTATTTATAAATAAGTGAGAAAAAAAATCATACGTTCAGTAGTATTGACTTGTTTCTGTTCCTTTGTACTTGTATATGCTTTATAAACTTCTTTTATTCAACTTCCCTTTAGGTCAACATGCCATCTCTGTGAGTCCACAGTACAGATAGCTTTATGCCAGGCATAAGTTGACTTGTAAGGGAGCTAAATGTTTAACTATCTGTTAATGACCCTAAAAACAGGAATCCTTGAGACTCTATAAATCTATGTCAAAATATATAGGTTACATTCCCTTGTTTACCTTTATATCACAATAAATTAACATGCATATATGTGAAGTGCTAGCTGGTGACCTCTTCAAGTTAATAAAGCTTGACATTTTAACAGGATAAACAAATGTTTTATTTGTACAGTGTGAAGTATTTTACCAATGATCAGATGTGAGTTTGTTAGATGTTTGTTCTTTATATACTGGAGGTAGAACTCATGTTTGCTAGATGACCTATTATTCTGCTGATTCATTGAATGTGTGTTATAATTTAAAGGACAGGGCTATCCATTAAACTTACCAACATGGTGCAAGATACTTTAAATCAAAAATGTTCCCACATGAACTTCATTAATTCTATGACATGAATGCTAAAACAAGAGTGAGAAAAGTTAATTCTCCAAGCTGAAGGATTGCAGCTTATGACTTATGACTACAGACTTCTAACAGAGTAGTTCAAAAAGAAAGTATGTAGGTAAATTTTCAATGGACCTTTTATTTTATTTCCCACTAAATAATATCATCAGGAAAAATAATTTAAGAGTTGGTTCCAGTAATGTGGGGTATAATCCCAGTTTCTTTTTGGAACACATGGTGGATCAGAATAACACCGGATTCAGCTTTCAGTCTGTTTTTGTAAGGTGTTTTAAATAAGACGTTTAGACTGAACTAATAGCAATCATATAATGAACACCTAATACTAGTGCATTCTGGGAGGAGCACAAGGCAGCATGCAAATGACAAAAAATATATTTTGACAATTGCAAGTTATGTGGCAACATTTATTTGCAGGTGACCTTTAAAAAAATATCTCCTGCCTCCAGGCACACACATGTTATTTACACTAATCCTCTTAAGTTTCCCTTACAGCTCCAATATGCTGCTGCTTACCCCAGTAACACCTTCTGTCTTTGGACTTAATTTATCTGTTTCAGAATTTTTGTTTTTATTTTTATTTTTTTTTACTTCTGATAGGAGCTTCTAATGGAGCAATCTTTTCCTCTAAAGTTTACTAGAAGTGTGCAGCTAATTTCAAAAGCGTCAAGATTGACTTCACATAGTACAGCCTGAGAATGAGATGAAGACATCCTAAAGTGGTTTTGCAAATGAGTTCCTTGGAGGTAGAGTGCAGACTGTAAAGGGGCTAAAAAATCCTATCAAAAGTGATTAAAAGACTGCAAGAACATTTAGGCAAGAAAAGACCTTTTTTACTGTAGTTATATCTACTGTCTTATATTAATGTTATCAATAAGTGCTTTTCCAATAATAAGAAAATAACTTCTTCAAAGTTGTATATTACACAGGAGAAAGTAAATAGTTTTTCATTTACACTGCTTTTATTTCCATGGAGTGTTTTTTTCCCTATTTTGATTACTTGTACAAAGCTTAAATCTAATTGAAGTCAATTGCAAATATATGCCCAGATAATACTGTTAAAAAATCTTATAAGAAATACAGAATTGCTCTCAAAAAGATTGAAACTAATGATGGTAATTTAATTAGTAGTTAATAAGAAAACAATTCTATTATATCTTCAGAATAATTAAAACATAATGTAATTTTTTAGAGGGGAAAACAATGTATTGACTTGCAATTCTTCCTGTATGCTGTATCAAGCCCCTTAACCATGTAAATTCCATGGTTATTTGTATAGTTGATATTATAATATATTGATAACTCACCTTTCATGGTGAAGGAATTCAAAATATGCATCTTCAGGAGAAGGTTCTGAAGGCATCTAAATTAACTTTGATCATCCCAAAACGGTGATAACGACTTTTTAGATAACCAACTGAAGAATATACAAAACAGTGTGCACTCCGTGGACATATTACACTAGAGCATAATATCCTCGAAAGGAAAAGATCTGGAAAAGAAAAACAAATAGGATACATTCCAGAAAATAAATTTAATCAAATCTGATATAGAAATCTTAGCTACATTTTATTTTGTGAGATTCTGCGCACATCTAAATCAAACTGCTAATTTATATTTTATTTCACTTTGATGTGGTAAAGCAATTCTAATATTAATATAACTCTTACATAAGACATTTTCACTGTAAATCAGTAGAAAACTCAGGCTTGTAGATTTCAGGCAGGTACTTTTTCAAACCGTAAATTGTCCTTTCTAGAGGAAAAAAAAGCTGTTCCAAATTCAGTGTTTTTTCCTTGATTTTGGTATTTTGATCTCTAAATTACTCATTTAAGACACTCTTGAGCTAGATCTGTCAAAAGGTAGAGGTTCCTAAATGTGAGATGCTGCAGTTTAGGCATCATCAAGCCCCAGTTAGGAATAGAGAAACTTGATTAATATGTGTAAGCTCCCCAGACAGTGCAGTGGAAATACCACAAAAGGGCATCTCAATATGTAGGTGTCATTAATGCAGCATCTTATTGTTTGTTGGTTTTTTATTCCACAAAGAAATATGACAGCTTTGTGAAGACTGTTGTGTGACAACTTGAAAATCTTTAAATCTCAAGCTCAGCACTAGCCACTCACTTCTTTATCTGAAATTAGCAGGAACTTACTAATTTTCGAGATTTCTAGCCCTCTGTTACATTAGTTTTAAATCACTCACAGGGTTCAAAAAACCCTTAGAAGGGAACTTGCAGACAGAAATACAGATGAAATATTCACCTTTTCAATTATTAAGAACCTAAGTGATACTTAGGTACTCAGGCTACCACCAAGATTTTTCTCCCACATGGCATCGGAGAACATCGTTACTGTGTTCAACTGGATATTTTTCACATTGGGCAAATTATATCACCAGAGGGCTAGTCACACTTCACAGAAATAGTGTGAAATAGTCTCAACTTATGAAGAGATGAAGAATGCCATAGAAACTGGTATATTCCTGGTCTCATTCTCATTTATTTCCCAGTGAATATTGGACGCTTGGATTGAGTCAATGGACTGCAACTGAGAGCTTATCTACTTAAATCTCAGGGTTTAAATATTTTCAGGAGAAAAAAAAGGTAAAGATTCCTGAGATTGAGAGAGCAAAGTCCCATCTATCAGTATGTAAAAAGGTGATGAAGGCAATAAAACTTCATCAAATGTACAAGGATGCTTGGAAAGTTTAGATGCTTTGAAAGCTCTATTCCCATGTTAGAGAGACTTGGAAAGTAGAAGGTATGGGGAAGAGAAAGGAAAAGCTTGCAAGAAATATGAGACATGTAATTGAGCTTTTGTTCTGGGGAGGTGAGAGAACCAGGAATCATGACACTTGCAGGTAAGATCGGTCAAGACACATGAAAACAAAAGAATGTGAAGCCTCAGAAGTTCAGCCACTTCTGGTTTAAAAGTTCTCTCTTATATTCATTCTCTAGTGTTTAGTAAACTGAACTTGTATTTTTCCCAGTTGCAAAGGCCTCCCTTTTTAACCTGTGAAGCGTTGTAAAGCTTGAAAGAACAAATATACTTAGAACATTCATATCTCTATCCAAACTGGTTGATATGAAATATATTTTTAAAAAATGTTTATGATCAAATAAACCATGTTTCTCTGTCAAAATAGGCTGAACAAAACCCCAGAAGATCCAAAGTTCCCTTCTTTGAAGTAGATGATCCAGCTGTAAAGATATTTAGTTAAATTACTTGGCATACTTTCTAACCTCATAAATACTGAATTCTTTCCTACACAGTGATATAGCTTCAACAGGAGTAAGGAAAAGTACTCCAAAAGACAGGAATAACTTATAGCCTGATGGTTATGGCACTTAAAAGTAAGAGATAGATGTAAAGAGTCAGATCCTGTCAGTGTGTATTAGTCATGCTCTAAGAGCACTTCTCTGATTGAGTCTTTGCCTTTGTCAAAGATTCCTAGGTTCAATGCCCTTTCCAGATGAAAGGAAATAAAAACTTTAACTTCTGCTATCCTAGGAATGTTTTTGACAGGAAACTACTACTTAGGCTGAATGTAAAGCTGTGGACATTTAGTTACAAGAAAAAAATAAAACCAAAATTAATGTAAAAAAAAAAAGGACACACAAGGAGACATAATGTTTCTGATCGTTGGCCATGGAAGTCAGTGAAGACACATGGTCTTGAACTAGGTTAGATTAAGGAAGAAAAGGAGTCTATATGTCCCACTTTCTTTCTAAATGCTTTAAATATGCTGTTTTTCACAAAAGGTAGATGAGAGACCAGTCTTTAGCAAAGAAATCTGAACCCTTGATCAAGAGCTGAGAAAAGGGCATAAAGTGGCTGAGGAAGGTATTTGCAATCTGAAAGCGGTAGCCTTTAGCCGCAGCTTTATCCACTGACTAGCTTCTGACGTGATTTTCCTTAGATTGTTGCTTTTTTAAGAAATCAAGACTTAGACTGTCTTTGGCCTGTCATGCTATCTTTCCTCATCTCCCCATAAATAAATTTGAAACTGGGCAATTTCCATCAAATGCTGCTGATGATGAAGGCCTCAAAATTATAAAAGTTCCTTTGAATTTCAAGAAAAAATGACAAATTAATAAAATGTAATTATTTTATTAGGCTGGTCAATTAGCATACATGGTCAGGCTGCCAGTCACAGTAAGCACAGACCTGAACTCACTGAAATAGAAGTAATCTCTCTTACTAGTAAAAAGAAAGTCAATAGTCCAGCATTTCTGTGAAAGTGCTAGAAAGAACAAGGGGAAGCAGCAGTAAGGGACAGTTCTGAGGTCAAGCTGTCGAGGACAGTATATTATATGGGAACATAAAATGCCTATACATGAGTTAAACTTTGTCGCTACAGTGGAAAAGATTGTTTTGCAGTGCCATTTTAAGGGCAAACTTGCACAGATAGAAATAGATAAATATTTTAGAGTTCACAACCCAAGCTTCTCAGATGCAATTCAAGCAGCTAACATGTCGGTCTAGAGTGTAAGAGGGTGTGGTGGGTTGGTCTTGGCTAAGGACCAAACTCCCACTCAGCAGCTCAATTTCTCCCCTTCCTCAACAGGTAAATAGTTCATAATTCATAAAAGAAAATAATTAGTGTTTTTATTTGAATATTCAGCTGTCTGCAAAATTGTTCATGGGCATTATGTCTCATAGGTGTTTGAGTGTAACATTGCCTTGCAGAGCTTGTTTAATTTTGTTAAAAAAAATTAAAAATAGTAAACAACAGAAAAGATTATCACATTTCTGGGTGTTTAAAATGTATGGAGGTGTTTCTAACCTTTTACTAACCAAAGAAAAGTTGTCGAAACCACATTCGTGCTTTTCCCGGTGTGTTTATCACTCAGAACCCATTTACTAGTTAAATTAAAATAGTGCCTGCTCAAAGTATTTGGAGGGACTTTTCTTCCTGATCTCAACATCTCCTTTAAAGAGCATTTTCTTCATTGCTTTGAGTTTTAAATGTAGGAACTTGAGATAGAAACGATTTTATCACTTTCTCCCTATATTTCATTTTTCTCCAGCTGTTAAAGTTTCTATTAAAAAGGCATTTTCACTCTGTTATTCAAAAGAAAATGTCATGCTTCTTAATGTGTCTAACTTTGGAGTGATCATTTTTAAAGAAGAGGTAAAGTGGAGTTGTGGAACTGGTTTTAATTAACTTAATTCAAAAACTCAGAAAATCTGAGATCAATTAATACTTATCTATGTTGATACTATTTCTTAATTCTGTTACCATTGTCTTGTCTTGATGAATGGTTGCATAACTCTGTAACACTGATTCTTTGGTGCTTTGCATCACATATTCTTCTTCAGAGACAGACAGTAGAGTGACCATAATCAATACAATCTGTCTTAACTGAATGCAAAATTCTTGTAAGGTTCTTGTACTATAGTTTTGCAACATATCTTCCGTGGTTCACTGGGGAGATATGAAGTGATCTGGGAGAAATGATGGTGCAGAGGTAGGTTAGAATTGGCAATTTTTCTTTTCAGGACAATGTCATAGGTTTGAAAAACTAGTTCTGAAGAGGAATTCTGATAAGAGAAAAAGATCATCAAAACTCTGAGATGTTATTGACCTACTTGCTTCAGAACAGAAACATGAACCTTGCAGATATACAAAGCTCACTGATACTTAGTGTTCCAGGCATCTTAGCTGTTTTTCAGAACAGGAATGAAAGGAATGAAAACAAGACTTAAACTACTTTGAGATATCAATTCCTCTTTTGTAAGTAGCTATATATATTAATCCCTAGTCTATGCTCTAAAAACCTTAATGACTGATATAACACTATTTGGATAAAAATGCAGATCTTTTGGAGGCTGTTGAGTAGCTCTTAAATTGATAGCAGCATTAGAGCAATCCTATGCTAAAAGCCAACAAACTCTACCTCTTCTAGTATTTGTTCTAATGGCACAAGACTCTCCAAACCTCAGTTTAGGAAGAGAGAGTCAACATGTGAAAAAAAATAACCCTGCTGCTTTTCTGCTTCGTGATACTTTTTAAGGGACCTGATTTTTTTCCCACTTTCTCCCACCCCTCCCTGTTATATGTGCTATTATTCAGCAACTGACATGTTAAATCAAAGTGGTTGAAATATGAACAGACTACTATTAAAAAACCCTATGCATTTCATTGTCATTCTAGTATTGAATTGGTTATATTAAATGATTCACAATACATATGGAACACATGGGTGAAAGTGAAATCAGCTGAATCCATATTCATATATGTTAGTACAAAGCCAAGTCTGAACACTGATACATGTGCTTCTGAAAAAAAGCTTACTTTGATCCTTCTTAACTTATTGAATGTGCAAGGCATATAATTTTAAGTTTCATAGTATCAAAAATTGGATTACATGTAATAGGCATGAATGTATAGGAGCTAAGGATTAGCTCATGAAGATCTCCATTAATTTAAAAACATATTGCATTAATAATATCCTTTGGGAAAGAAAAAAATGTGTTCCTCAGTAAGTCAGGAAGTTATTGACACCAATTTTTGGCAAATAACATTTTAACTGTATTGAAAATATTTGTGATTCTGTGGTGGGTTGACTTTGGCTGGCCACCAGGTGCCCACCAAGTCACTCTATCACTCATCCTCCTCAACAGAGCAGGGGGATAAAATACAATGAAAAAGACCATGGGTTTAGATAAGGACAGAGAGATCACTCACCATTTACCATAATGGACAAAACAGGTTTGACTCAATTTGATTTAATTTATTTCCAATTAATAAGAACAAATGTAAAACCACCTTTCTCCTAGAACTCTCTTCTTTCTAGGTTCAACTTTTCTCCTGACTCTTCTACCTTCTCTACCTAAGCGGCTCAGAGGGTTGGGGAATGGGGGTTGTAGTAATTTCATAAAGTTTCATATCTGCTGCTTTTCCCTCTTAACACTCTTCCCCTGCTTCAGTGTAGGGTCCCTCTGGTGGGATAGAGCCCTTCACAAACTTTTCTGACTTGGGTCCTTCCCATGGGCTACAGTGCTTTAACAATTGCTCCAGCATAGGTCCTTTCAGGAACAGACTGCTCCAGCATGAATCCCCTGTGGGTCACAGGTCCTTCCAGAAAACTTACTGTAGCATTAGCTCCTCTTCACTGGCCTCAACTCCTGTCAGAAACCTGCTCCTGTGTGAGTTTCCCATGGGCTGCAGTTTCTTTCGGGGTACATCCACCTGCTAGGCTGTAGGGCCTTTCACAGTCTGCAGGGTAGATATTTGCTTCACTGTGATCCTCATGCAGGTGGAAAACCTGTGTCACCATGGTCTTCTCCATGGGCAGCACCTGGAGCACCTCCTGCCCTTCTTTATTCTCAGATCTTGGTGCCTGCATAGTTTTTTCCTCTCACATTTTCTCAGTCCTCTTTTAAAGCAGCTGCACAGCATTTTTTACTCTCTCTTTAAAATGTCATCACAGAGCTGCTACAAGCATCACTGATTGGCTTAGCTTTGGCCAGTGGTAGGACCTTCTTGGAGTTAGTTGGAACCACCTCTGTCTGACATGGGCACAGGTTCTAATGTCTTCTCACACAAGTCACTCCTCTAGAATCCTTGCTACCAAAACTTTGCCATGTAAACCCAATACAGATTCTAAATACCACAGGTTTACATACTAAAACTGGTATTCTTTTGCAATACCTAAGTCCTTCATGTATATCTGTTTAAAACAGAGTCAATCCACTATAAAATCTGGTACATTTTCACAGAGGTATGACAAACTACTTTGTCTCTTATTCACATAACAGTCAAACATGATGACCTTCTGTTCTTTTAAACACCTGTATGACTTTTCAGTAATGTCTCATAAATCTAATGAATAACTTTTCTGCAAAGGGTATCATGGAAGAAATACTATAATGGGTATCTGTTTTCCAAGAAAAAAAATACTGAATATCATAGACAACAGGAACATCAATACACATATTACTTCTGACACATTCCACTTTTGATGATATACTTGGTTGACGAGGATTGCATTTGGTTTTCAAGGCCAATCTTCAGGAAAGGCAGCTATATTTGAAGGAAAAATGGTAGTATCAAAATAACTTGTTGCAAATTTTTCCTCTTTTTCAAATTCTCTTGTGGAACACAGGAAGATAAATATTCAGTTTCAGATCCAATAAGCTATTCAGTTTGGCTCAGCTCTAGAAAAGAAATGAATTAAAGTGCTTCTTATCCAGCTGATAGCAATACACATAAAATTAACTTCAAAAGTCTCCTGTTTCCCAGGTATCAAGGACTGTAGGAGGATGCCACAGACATATAGGCTATTTCATACTGAAGCTGTGCCCTCCTTTGAAACTCCCCTCTGGTGGTCCAGGACTTCTGGGAATTTGAGATCAAAAACTGTGCTTCCCTTTGCTTACCACCAAAAATGTTGTATGAGAAAGCACTTAATTTAGAGATTAAAATAATTAAAAGTTGTGAAATCAAAGCAAGCAAACCAGCAAACAAAAAAAAACAACCCAGATGAACAAACAGAAAGAGTCCAAAGCCTGAGATAACACTCTCATCTCTCCTTCTGGAAGAGGATGTGTGAAAAGATATCACTGATTTTTCATGTCTCAATTTATATTTAATTTAACTGGAAAAAAGATGATTAAAAAAGAAATGTCTGAACTGCTGGATGAGAAAGACCAAATAAAAGGACAAAAAATAAATATTTTTCCTTCCCATTGCATTTCTATAGTTTGAAAGTATTACTTCCCTCCCTTTGCATATAAATTTCCTTTTTTCCTATGGCCTGTTTTTCTGCTGCAGATTCCCTGATTACTGTCTTTTTTCACCCATCTGTCCCTACCCTCTGGTCCAAAAAGTCCTCATCAAATCATGTACAATTTTTTCTGTTGTAACAGAAACCTCCTTGTCCTTCCTTGTTTTCTGAGGATTTAACCTGATAAAATGTGCTGTAGCAAGGATTATATATAATGACAGTTATCCCTTCTGTTGCTCAGTGACAGTCTGCATAACTGAACGCTATATGCTTGGGCTATGCAACACCTATGAATGGATTGCATACTTTTACTATTTGTCATAGTGGGTATTTATGTAGTTTTATACTTCTATTTTTTCCTTATCCACGATTATCAACCGCATTATCTAGTATCTTCAATAGAAATGACAACTGTATTAAAGGTTCTGTTTTGTGACCTTGAAACTGAAATAATTCAGAGTTTTACGACATTATCAAAATAAAGTGTTCTATTTTTTACATTCTCCTTTGAGATCCTTTGTTTCAGTAATATTCCCCACTAACTTACAGTATTGTGAGTGATTTTTTCAGGTTATCACTGATCACTGAAGACGCTTTCTTTCCTGACCCCTATAACACTAGCTCTCAAATTGATTTATGAAGCTTCAGTGGATGTATACCTTGTTACCATTTAGCCTCCTTGTGGAAATTGGTATGAGGGCCGGGCTCTGTGTACAAATGCTGCAGTGACCTAGTTTTACAGATCAGTGCAACTTTGGTAAGAAATAACTCTGGTAGTTTTTTTGAAACTACTCTTAACTTACAAGGTTACAGTAAAATGCAAATAAAGTGTTTATTTACAGCATCTGATAAAGACAGCATAGTTAGAGATGCTTAGAAAAGACAAGTGAAAGAAAATCAATTCTTAATTTACACTAACATGAAATATAAAAGATCTGTTTGTCTGCTCAGTAGCTCACATTTCAAGCTGTGTTTGTCAATGAGAATCACGTCTACGACTTTACAAATCCTTCTGGCTTTAACAGGCAGTTTTGTTCTTGAAGCCCTCTCAGTATCACATTCAAATTAAAAACTTTTCCTCCATCCTCCTCTTTATCCACTTGCTTCAGTCCAACCTGCAGTCTGTTTGTTATGCCATTTCCACACAAGGTGACAGCTGCAAAAACTCTTTAAGACATAAAAACAATTTCCCTATTCAATGAGGAATGTTCCAGAAGTGTTGTATTTATTTTTGGGGGGAAAAATAAGTTAAAAAAAAAGTTATACCACTTTACAAGAGTGAGAGTTCATTGGGTTTTTGTTTGTTTTTGTTTATTTGTTTGGGGTTTTGTTGTTGGTTTTGGTTTTGGTTTGTTTGGGGTTTTTTTTTCCCTTTCCCCTTCCTTCCCCCCCCCCCCCCCCCCAGGAAGCAGAGAAAGAAGAATCAATCCTCAGGTATAAGCCCTAGATTGACACCATGGCTCTCCCCCTGTAAATACACTCCTTACCACCAATATTTATATTGGTTTATCGGCTGTCTATGGCAAATCCTCATTTCACATGTTCTCTGATTTACTACTGCATGGAAGGTTCAATAGTAGACTTTGGATCTTGACTTGGTGACACATACTTCAGTTTGGAAGTAAATTGTTTTGAGGGTTTGTCGTGGTTTAGGCCCAGTGCATAAC
>NW_010173722.1:656-1444 GCF_000695765.1 Mesitornis unicolor | reverse complement strand
GATTTTGATTACACAAACTCTCATTTTCACGAGCAGAAATCCCACGAAGGGCCCAAAGTCTCATTTGAGGGCCCAAACTTTGACTTGTAGGCTCCAACCTCTTATTTCTTGCCCTGAAGATCCCTTTCTTAGGCTACAAACTCCCAATTTAGAACCCAAACTCTAACTTTTAGGTTTCAGGAGCCCATTTTTAGGGCCCAAAAATCTTCTTTCAGGGCACAGACTCTCCTATTCAGTGCTAAAACTCCCATGTTAGGTCTCAAACTCTCATTTTATGGCCAAAAAGCACAGCTTTATAGCCAAAACTCTGATTTTAGAGCCACAAACTTTCATTTTAAGGCACAATCTCTCCTTTTTAGGACCAATGCTGCCACTTCAAAACCCAAACTCTCATTTTATAGCCAAAAAGCACATTTTGAGGACCCAAACTCTGATTATATGGCCCAACTGCTCATTTTAGGGCACAAACTCACATTTTAGGGTCAAACTCTCATTTTCCTGCTCCAAACTCCCATTTTTAGGGCCAAAACGCTTAATTTTAGGGACCAAACTCTCAATTTCACGGCCCAAACTCTCATTTTTAGGCCTCAAGTTCCCATTTCTAGGAGCCAAACTTGTTTTTAGGGCCCAAACTGTCATTTCAGAGCCCAAACTCTCACTGTTAGGACTAAAAACTATAGTTTTTAAGGCACAAAATCGTATTTTTAAAGCCCAAACTACCATTGTAGGACTCAAAACTCTGATATTTATGCTCCAAGCTCTCATTTTTATGCTTCAAGATCCCATCT
>NW_010173722.1:0-577 GCF_000695765.1 Mesitornis unicolor | reverse complement strand
TTTAGGAGACCAAACTCTGATTTCAAGGAGTCCATCTCTCATTTTAGGCCTCAAACTCTAATGTTCAGTGTCACAGATGAGATTTTTAGAACAGAAACTTGAATTTTCATGCTCCAAACTCCCATTTTCAGGGCCCCAACTCTTATTTAATGGCCAATAAGCTCATTTTATGGGCCCAAACTCTCATTTCAGGACCCAAACTCTCCTTTTACGGCAAAAACGCCCATTGTGAATGCCTAAAGTCTCTTTTTTTGGTTTAAGCTCTCTTTCTGATGCGAAGGTCTGATTTTTATGGCAAAAACCAAAGTCTCTTTTTTTGGTTTAAGCTCTCATTCTGAAGGCGAAGGTCTGATTTTTAGGGCAAAAACTCCCAGTTTTAGCACCCAAACGTTTTATATTATAGACCAAGGTCTCAATTTCAGGGCCCAAACTCTGCTTTTTAGGGCCCAGACTTTCATTCTATGGCCAAAAAGCCCATTTTGGGGGCCCAAACTCTCATTCCTAGGGCACAAGCTCTCACTTTTCTGCTGAGAACTCCCATTTTTATGGCCCAAAACTCCCATTTTGAGTGCCCAAA
>NW_010173721.1:99472-101562 GCF_000695765.1 Mesitornis unicolor | reverse complement strand
AACCGAGCAATTTTGTGATTCTGTGATTCTTCTCTGAATTGTGCAATTTTCCACAGAAATCACCATCTAAAAAAGGCAACCACTTCATCTCGTTGGCGTTGTCTCTCAACCTGAACATGAGCATCCTCAGTAGTACAATAAAGCATCAAAATTGAAAGAATGGGAGGTCTCACACAGAATTCAAGTCTACTATAATCTTATTTCATGGACAGAGGAACCACCCCATGTACTGGGACAATATTTTTTATACAAGAGTGTCACACTCATGTATTAGTCATATATAATATCCAGGATACAGCATCTTTAGAAAACAGGACATTCATTTTTTTTACAGAACTTACTTCAACAGAAACTGCATTCAATATTTTTTCACATATTTATATACGGTTCCATTTATTTAAAGGAAGTTAACTAGTGTTTCTAGCAGTAGCACTGTACTCAACTATTTAATCTATAACAGATCCTCTATAAAAGTATCTTCACGTATTTAACACACTACTACCTCAATCATTTGTCTCCAGGTAATGCAACTCCCAACTCTGACGTATGAATCTGAAACTTTTCTTTTTCAAAGCATCACTTACTCTGCACGCATCTGGAAATGCAACCCAAAACTGCCATCTTGGATTTGAAAACAGAGAATTTTTTCTTCACTCCATTTGATCTTTTGTCTATTCATTTATTTTTCTGTTCATTATTTCAGCTGCAAATGAACACAGCTGGGAGTTACTCTTCTACTTCTGCTGACTCATCTAACTGGAAAGATCTGTGTTGTCTCCTGCAGTCTTCTAATTAAACTATGCTGTACCTATTCCCTCCTTTGACACCTGTACTTGTCTTTCTGGAGCTTGCAAAACTGTGAGAAGGAGTTTGTAAAGATAAAAAGTGTTCTGTTATCTTCTGGTCTTGCTTCTCATGTGCTTAGAGGCCGAGTGAAAAGCTAGCAACACAGCTATAGAAGAAAAACACACACGTCAAACTCATGAAATTCATGAATTATTGCTCAAGGCAATAAACAAATACAGAGGTTGAGATTTTAACTCCTCTATCATACAATTTAATTGGTCATACCAGCTTCAAAATTTGACTCAACTTTACTCACAACTCTTCTACCTCCTTCCCGCCAAGAGGCTCAGGGGGATGGGGAATGGAGTTTCTGGTCAGTTCATAACACGCCATCTCTGCCACTCCTCATGGGCCGGATGTCCTGAAGCTCCCCTGCTACCAGTATCTTGTCACATAAACCAAATACAAGTTCTTTGCTAATTTTTGCAGAAAAAAAACTGTTCCAGTATTCAAATTCCCTCCCTATCCCCCCTCACAGTTGTGGGTCCTCACAGGAACATTCTATTACTCGTCTTGCAAATTTTTGTTATATTCTCTCACTTATTCCTTGTGTAACTTTGACCACCGATATCAAGCAAAAGACTAACTGAAAAAGTCAAAAGTCACTGAGGATTGTCTTGCCTCAACAGATCTGCAGCAAACAGTTAACATAAAATGCTTTATATTTCTAACCACTTTTCTTGAGACTTTCTATTAAGTATTCACATATGACGAAATATGCGTAAGTAAACAAAAGAATCCATTATAAACAACAAAAAATTCATGCATTGGTGTGCAATATCTAAATTCATTGACGTTCTGCTCAGATAGCTTCCGACATACTTTCAGTGAACTATGCTAACCTACTTCACAGCTGAATGGTTATAATAACTAGTTCCGACTCCAACACATAATTAGTTTCACCTTACAGTGCAGAAGGTTAAGACTTTATAATGTCAGAGGGGCTCAAATCTTGGTTCAGTCTCGAATCTTTGTGTTAGTAGTCTGTACTTATTCTGCAGAGGCTAGTATAACCATCTCACTGTCCTGCAACAACAACTAGGTCTGGCAGGACTTCTCAAAAAACAATAATTTAAAATAAAATATTGCAACTATAGCCTTCACTAAACATGAAAAAAGGTATTATGCAATTCCTTACTTCTTTTTTAAAGTTAGTGAAATTCTAAATGGAAGAAATTTGATTAGAAAGTTAAAGTAAATTAAAAATGCACTGAACAAATTTAACCGGGACTATCCTCCCATAG
>NW_010173721.1:66459-99441 GCF_000695765.1 Mesitornis unicolor | reverse complement strand
GGGAAAGAGATGAGACAGTCTCCCAGAAGTATGGTTAACCACTGGGTATCAAGTCCCATCCATTTTGCTAGCTCTATTCTGAATTCTGACAGTAAGATACAACTTGAAAAGGTGTTTACCATGAAAAGTAAGTCCTGAAGTAACCTTTCCTGCGGATACACAGAGAATGTGATATTGAGTGAACTAAAGATGGTCTTACTTGCATTTTTAATATCCTCCAAATGTTGCAGTATCTACACCATACATCTCTACCAATTTTTAATTGTCTATCAAGAACAAAATACCAAAGTAGATTTAGTATTTTCAACCGTGTACATCATGAGATTCTTATTAGTCACTCTGATGCACACTGCAACAAATATACTCCATTTCAAGTCACCATCCATAGCCACAGTACTGACAGCTACCTGTTCAAAACATTACTGACTTACGATGAAATGCTAAAAAGAACACAGATGTTTTTTAAGTGCATGTTAAATGTAGTTCCAAAGCAACTGTTCAGCAAGTTCAACGTATCTCCACGTTATTTTAATTTTAATTCTCTTTCAAAATACGATAGGTACTTCATACACTCAGTCCATTATAAATCTGAAAATCTTTCCTTCCAACTTCTTCAATTTTTTAATTGCAATTACATGTGGAAAAACGAATGTAAACAGCATTTGGGAATGCCATCTGGTGTACAAATGCAGCTGTAAGCATACACGGAAGGAATAAAATACAGAGTATTACATACAATAAAATATGTATATTATTAATTTTATATAATAAAGTTGTAACTGTAAGTAATACGTATATCCTGAGTGTATATATAAACACATATATATACTGTATATATTTACACACAAACATATGAAAACTTACTATATTACTTTTTCTACTCATTCCTTAAGAAGTATTTTCAAGTTTCAAACTGCAACTTTTCTCATCTACAAATCAGGAATTTTAACATTTTAGATCCTTTGCCCTTCTGCACTGATATATATTATTTAAAAATATATAGCAAGAATTTCAGAGTATTAAAAAACTGTTTCCCAGGGTCAGAAAACGAATCAAATATGCAACTCTCTAAGCTAAAAACCTTGGGGAAACAATGGCCTCTGAATGATACAGAACCTTACTGCACCACTTAATATATTGCACATACGACCTTCACTGCAGCTATCATAATCAGAAATACTGTCTATTTTGAAAATTCAGACTTTCCAGGCTTTAGCTAAACAACATCCTCCATCTTTTTATCTAAATAGGTGATGACTGGATAATTTTAGGAGAAGAAAGCTGAAGAGGAAAAGAAAACAACCTTTTCTGTCATCATTAAAGGAGATACAAAGTCAATCAAATTGAAATGAAAAAAGATTGTCAATAATTTGACAATGATGACTGCAGCCAAATACAAGTACAGGCACTTCTGTGCTTCTCATCTTCTCCTGTCACACAAGCTGTTCACCAACAACGTACTGATGAAAATATCAAAACCATTTACAGAAGCAAATGGAAAGTTTTGACATAAACTTCACATGTCATTTGTTTTTAATAAGGTTTTACCAATCAGATCAGAGCTTTTAAATCTAAAGGATAAATTAAGCAATCTGTAAATAGCACACCTAGACATCTATTTTCTCTACTGATGCATATTTAAGAATTCCTATACATCAGTTAAGGTATGTTCAAGTATATTATCACATGGACAAAATAGAATTGAAAGAAAAAAAGCTTTCTGAAGTTGTATATTTTTCTCAATAAGTCAGAAAGGAATCTTCTCAACTTTCTTTTTTAAACTCATTTTAGTAGTTCATTCATATATTTGTGTCTCCCCGAAGCAAACTCCTATTAAAATTCTGGTTCACCTTGCTCTCAACGTTATGTGAAAAGGTGGGGGCAGGTGGGAGGGAAGTATGGCACTTAGCTGATGCTGACAGTCAATGACTGTACTAACACTGTCAATGGTGGGCACAGTTTAGTCAAAACATTTCTTCAAGCTGGAGATCATAATGTAAATTTAATCTTAAGTACAGTTCAGGGGAGAGACAGTAGGCACGCACAAGGACAAACAGACGAGTGTACTGGAGTATGCTGTTTGCACACATTCCATAGCATATCCCACAATTAATTCAAGATACTTCCTTTAAAAGAAAAGATTTTCAACCTTCGTAACTATTAGGCCTTTTGACTATTATTAAGACTTTTGAAAACTCAAAGTTTCCTAAGCAGTAGGAAAGAGATTTACAAAGAGTTGCAGCGCAAAATTTTCTACATGGAAAACACTATCTTATTTATTCCTACACAATAGGATGGAAAAAGCAACATCTTATTAAAAAGTAGGTACTGACTCTTGTGTTATAAGAGTATCCACAGTCTCTGAATTAAAGATCCAATCTTCTACTGGGCTGCATCATCAAACCCCAGGTTTACACAAGTGGATGTATAATAAGTTATAGAAAGCGTTAAAGTAACAATGAAAGAAGTGCTCAAGGTATATTTCTGGATAATGGCGTAGGCCAGACAACAGTTCAAACCTGAGTTAAGAGCTGGAAATTATAAATATGGATTGTTACAATCCCCAAAGCTGATCCTGTAAATTTTATGTAGAAGAGAAAATATTTTTATTCTGAAGCACACTGATAACACAGTATACTTCATCTAAAACACAGAAAATAATGCCTTTTCTGTAAGTATTCAGAACCAATTACAAATAGATCTGTTCCCTTCCTGAAAATTTTGCTCTCAGTGACAGGCTAGAAAACTGTGTTATTAGCATCCAAAGAGACAAAGGCTCCTGAAGAGCTTCTGAAGACACCTGTCCTGAAGAAAAACTACAGCCCTCAGGATAAATCCTACTGATGCTCTCAATTTTCTGTTACCTGAAGTCCCAACAAATGCTTATTGCTACAAACATAAAATTGGCTACTGAGCCAAACATAAGAACCACCTTGGTTTTTCCCTTTTAAGAGCAGTCAGCAGCCAATAACTGCAGGGAATGGTAAGTGCCAAATAAGCCCGCAGTGAAACGCTGGCAGCATTCTTGCAGTTTCCAGCGCTGAGACTTCCCTAACTCAAGGTGGTATCTTGGTAATTAAAGCTGTTTCGAGATTTTTCTTCAACCAAACTTCAAACTGTTCAGGTTCTAAACCCACGTAAAATGCTTTTCATCCTTTGACAAGCAGTCCCGCAGTTTAGGTACTCAACCACTCTTTCTTTTAAGCCCATCACTCAGCACTATTACAAGATACTATCTAGGTCTTGCATCAGAGGAGATGGAAAGCAAGTACTCCCTATTCACCTTCTTCATGCAGCTCATCATTTTAAAGACTTCTATCACATTCCTCCACTTAGCTAAGTCATCCAAGCTGAAGAACGTCATCCATCACCCAGAAACTACTCCATACCTTTGATCACTCTTATCTTGTTCCATTATTTTCTTTTTAACTTTCAATCCATCATCTCAAAACAGGATAGACAGAAGGAATTGTACAGCATACTGAGCACAAGCTCCATTTTAGGCTTCCAAAGTAGTAAAGTGATGTTTTCTCTTTCTAGGAATACTTATATAAAACCTCCTCTTTATGTGGTAACATGCAATGCTTCTAGTATGGATGCTTAGTTTCTTTATGAAACTTTGGTGAAGACCATTAACAAAATACATTTTGGAAATGCAGTTCAACTGTACAGTTGTTCACAGGCTCACTGATTCCTTCCAAAAGCTGTCAGATATGTGCTGCTTTACAGGAATTATAGAAAATACTAAATAATATGTGTTTTATCCTTTAATCATGAATTCTGCTTAGTTTTACATCTCTAGATACTCTCCTGATGTGCATGTCTGATTGTCTGTGCTCTCCTGAATCCCCTTGAAACCATTTTCAAAATCTGATATCAAAACCACCCGGTTCCATTCCTCACACCAAAGCAGTTTTGAGCATTGATCTTCTTGTTTACCCACTACCAGAGACCCCCATAGGAGGTAATCACAGATACATTTCAAACTGAGCAGCATTAGCAACTGCCTCTGAAATTCTTCATAGTCATCCTGAGGCACAGAATCCTTGTGATGCATTCAATCTTCTCAAACTGATGGGGAGGAATTTAAGTCCTCCAGTGACCAAATAAGCCACTAGAAATTTCAGGAGAGTCCCAAAAGATCTCTCGTGGACAGGCACTAATCCAAACTCAGCAATTACGTGTCACCTTCACTGTTGTCCATTTCTCATCAGAAAAAAGCCATTCTAGAACCCTAAACAGGCACAGATGCCTGTCCCAATTGCAGAACCTATTTCTCATGAAATTTCTCATATCCATGATTTTCCAATTAATATCTAAATTTGAGAAACTGGATATTTGAACTTAAAATAGCTTTAGAAACAGCTTTATGGAAGCTACTGATAATGAAAAGAATAAGTGCAATCCCAAGCTATTGTCTGTTCATCAGAACAGAACTCTCCACTCAACAATAAACTCACTTTCGGCACGACAGAGCAATCTGTTTGCAATCATCTGCAGTCATCCCTATAATTATACATATTATAATTCAAATTTTTTCAACACAACTTCCCCTTTAATTCTAAAATAAAAAGCTTTTAGAAGTGTTTTAAAACACAATTCTGATCAAGCAAGCCATTGTTTTTCCCCAGATTACCCTAGTCCTTAGAAAGTTTTGGACAAGACACCAGCATAAAATGAACAATCTGGATTTCTGGAAATTACTAAATCCCATATAGAAGTTCTACCTCACAGATGGAGTTACAGTGATAGTAGATGCAGGAACAAACACAGAGCATGAATATGCATCTCAAATGCTAAGAGAACTACATACAGAAATAACTACTGCTAACATTTCTGACAATTCTGACTGGCATTAGGATCTGTTTATACAGAAACTGGAGCACGACTGCAGTAATATCTTTCAGTATAAGCTATACGGTGTTAGTGGAGACTCTGAAGACTGCTTGGGAGACAGTTATATCACAAATCACATTTTCCCTGAATGCACCACATTTGCAGTGCTATGCTCAGCTAAGGAAAGGGAGAGGAAAGACTACATTCTCCATCTAGCCAAGCTTACCAGAAGAGCTATGCTGATGTGTACCCAGAAATCCTAGACAAGCTATCACTGCATTTGCCGAGGTAGAGCCTGTGGTACAGAAACTTGACCTATGCATAAAGGCACATATGCAAAAGACACGTGGCTCACATGACAAGAGACAGATAAAAGACAGATGTAGACACTTTCCTTATATCTATCTTGGCTTACACAGCCATACTCTCAGACAACAGATCTGCAATTTATTGTAACTCTAAACCAGCTACCCAAATGAATTGCAGACAAAAAAAAAGAAATATATGTCTTACAAGAGTTTAATGAAAAGGCACAAAGAAAGCTATATTTGATCTATTTTTTCCATAAAAATAAACCTCTGGAAGGTCCTGTGAAGAATTTTCAAAAGACATAGCATCAGTTATTTCTGTACACGTCTCAAAATTTGAGCTATGTTATTTGGCAGTTAGCCCTCAGACCTCTGAAAGGCTTTCCCAGTACCATTCCATCCATTCATCCATCCAGAATTCAGACTTAAGGCACACATTAGCAACAACTTGCCATAGCTCAGGAGCAAGAAAGAACTTTGTAAGATCCCTTTGTAAATCATAAACCTTGCTATTTAATCAGCAATAGCAATAGCTAATGTATATCTCAGTATACTCCAGTCCCTGGAAACTAATTACCTCCCTTCTATTCTAAAAATTCTCAGGCACTGTTAAATAAAGGTATTAATATTTTATTGCTATTTATAATACATCTGGTTAGATCATTGTGCAATGTATATATTTCCCCTTTGGTTATTTGATTACCATTATACTTGAACTTAAAAAGAAAAGTTATACTCTATTTTATACACGAACATTACGTTTTCAGGTGGCACAGACCAGTGTGAACTTTTTACTTGAATGTTAATGGCACTCTGTTGAGGAAAGTGTTATAAAGGATGATTTAGTAATAAAATAAAAGCTAATGACCATTGATATAGGGGAATGTCTACTTAAATAAGTGGAAAAAATACTTGTAGGATAAGTTCTAGTTTTCCCATATGCACAGCCATTATTCCTGAATGCAAAAACATTCATAAGTCATCTACAGTTCAGAAGTGTCCTAGCAAGCTTTATCATGAGCATGGTGAATTGACACCTGAAACATTTTATCTTTCGATTGTTCAACTTGAAATACAAGATAAAATAGTTTTGGAAATTAACTAGCTACAAAAATGCCTAGGAATATATGATTCTTATTCACAATGGGAATGCACCAGAATAGCGTTAAACAGATTACAAACGTGAAATTATCAACTAATGTGTTGAAAATAGTCAAGAATGGTTGTCTTATTTAGACATATTTTGCACATGGCCAGAGAAACCCTCAGAAACACATTTTCATAAATCAGCATGAGAGCATTTTGCAAGAATACAGGCTGGAGACAAACTGGCTGGGGAGCAGCCCTCTGGAAAAGGACCTGGAAGTTTTGACAGACAGCAAGCTCAGACTGAGTCAGCGGTCGGTGGTACATCCTGGCAGTAAAGGTGGCCAGCAGATGAAGGGAAATGATTATCACTTTCACCACTCAGCACTCATTGTGGAACCACTGAGATTGGCAGCGACCTCTGGAGACCATCTAAGTCCAACCCCTGCCTAAAGCAGGGTCACCTGAAGCAAACTGCTCAAGGCCATGTGCAGTCAGGTTTTGAACTTCAAGGATAAAGACTCTACAACCTCTCTGACCAAACGGTTCCAGAGTTCAATCACCTTTACTGTGAAGACTTTTTTTCTAATGTTTAAACAGAATTTCTTGCATTTCAAGACCACATCTAGAATACCACATCCAGTTTTAGGGACCCCAATACAAGAAAAACACAAATAAACTGAAGCAAGGGCAAAAGGTCACCAAGGTGCTCAGAGGTACAAAGCACATGCCCTGTGAGAGGCTGAGGAACTGGGGTTGTTCAGCTTGAAGAAAAGAAGGCTTCAGACGTATCTGATAGCAGCCTGCTAAAACCCATGTTAACAAGACGACAGCTTGGTTTTTAGTAGTGATGCACAGTGGGAGGATAAGAGACAAGCAGCATAAACAAACCAGGAGCGTTCCATCTGGCTATAGGGGGAAACTTTTTCAACATGAGGATGATCAAGCATTGGAACAGGTTAACGTCCAGAGACTGTGCAGTCTCCATTCCTGGAGGTTTCAAAACCCAACTGGACAAAGCCCTGAGCAATCCGATCTGACCTCAGAGCTGACCCTACTTTGAGCAAAAGGTTGGAATAGATGACCTGTAGAGGCCCTATCCTATCAAAATTATCCTACGTTCTGATGATCCTTCAAGTTCTCATTTGTTTCCCTGAAATAAGAAAAATCACAGTGAGGTATAGTCTTTCAGAGACAAAAGCTAATGAAAAAGTTTGCAACACAGTCATGACACACTGAAAAGGAAAATAATTACAGCATATCATCATCCAAAGTTGACTGCTATAAGACAGTACATACAGCTACAAATTACAAGATTAACTGTCATCTTAGAGAGAGAGAAATTTATATTTACAAAAGTCTCCTACTATTTCTACTTAATCCATTTTAAAAAATTCAATCAAATTGTGATGAGATATGTGTAGCCACTTAGGATCCTATAACTAGAGAGAACAAACAGAGAAAGAAGATGCAAAGTGATCCGAGAACACAAAACAGATTAAGTTATCATGCAATATCAAACATTAACTACTGGGAAAGTTCTGCAAAACTCTCTAACCGGAGCCAAAGACACACTTTCACAGAAACTTTCAGATCAAAAAGAGCAGCACGAGTGAATCTGCTAAAGCAACAAATGATTTGAACAAGGTTTTTTATTTCTTCTTTAGGCTAAGAACTGCAAGTATGTCAGGAAGTGACTGTCATGCTGCTCAATGCCAATACTGTCTTTTCTCTGTAGTTCAAAGATGCACTGTTATATTAAAATACACAGAGTCACATTAGATAAAGAAGGTAGGGGGGTAAGATGAGTGAGGAAAGTAGAAATAACAGGTACTATATGTAGCAAAACTCAACCAAGAAATAGGTTTTTCTTAATAACACCTTTGACAATTCTGGAATCAAGAAAATGAGACAGTCAGGATGGGTTGGAAAAATAAATGAGTTTTCTGTTAAGAATAATAAAGGGATATAAATACAATCATCTTTCCATTACACTCTTATGCGCTGGAAAGACAAACACACAAAAGAAATGTCTAGCTCGTATTAGTCAAAAATTTCACAACAGGACCCTAATTGTTACCAAAGTACACCCTTTAGACTTATCCAATACTACTTCAAATGGAAGGCTATATCGATGAATAAATGAATGGAAATATTCTGAAGAGATTATCAAATTGCAGTTATCACCACATCAGATATTCCTCTTCTCTAAAATCCCGGTATGGTTTATTCAGACATCTCAGACAAAGTATCAGCAGCCTCATATTTTCACAGAAAAAAAAACCAGCATTAGTCTTGTTTGGGATTCTCCTTTAGTTTTGTGTTTTTATGTTGTCTGGTTTTGTGGCTTCGTAAGAATGAAGCAGCTTTTCCAGGCTGCCTGTAAAGACATTCCATGATCTGCAGTAGATCACATGGAAAATACTGAGGGAGTAGTTAAGAACTAATTTGATGATTATTCCCAAGAAACAATCAGCAGCATCTTTCTTAAGAAGTAGAAAGACGTAAGCAGATCATTCAGACCACTGCATATGGACAACTAGCTTGGCAAACTGAGAATCTACAGCTGTTAAAGTACATCTATGTCTGAGCTGTACATATCCTGCCTTGGCCCTACTGCGCAGTTCTACTCATTTGTTTGCTATGGTTCCTGTTCAAGGTGTTTATCCCTTAAACAAACCAGTGCTTTTTAGTTTTGTTCCATTGTCAGGTGGTTCATCTCACAACAGGTAGCACTCAGCAAGGGACAGACAGGAATGAGCATTCAGGTGCAGGCAGCAGCATAGGTTGATTACAACTTGATGTAAAACAGTTCATGCAACCTGGGGTATGATTTAATCTTAAGTTTAATGATTCCAGGTCCTACCTCACCCATCCCCATCTAGTTCTTGTCCGCCAACAGCAGACTTTGGTGATCATGCATCCAGAATGCAATCAGACAGAATCATACAATAGTTCGTGCTGGAAGGGACATTTAAGGGTCATCTTGTACAACACCCTGTCATGGGTAGGGACATCTTTCATTAGATCAAGTTGCTTAAAGCCACATCAAATCTGGCCTGGAACACTTCCAGGGATGGAGCACCCAAAACTTCTCTGGGCTCCCACATCATTAAAAAACATATTCCTTCTGTCTAGTTCAAATCTACCCTCTTTCAGTTTAAAACCATTGCCCCTTGTACTGTCACTACAGGCCCTGGATTCTCTCCAGCTTTCTTATAAGCTCCTTTTAAGTACTGAAAAGTCACAACAAGGTTTCCCCAGAGTATTATCTTCTCCAGGCTGAACAACCTCAACTCCCTCAGCCTTTTCTGACAGATATGTTCCAACTCTGATCATATTCATGGCCATCCTCTAGACTCGCTTTAAGGTCCACGTCTTTCTTGTGTGTGACTGCAGAGCTAGATACAGTACTCCAGGTGGATCTCACCAGAGAAGAGCAGAGGGTGAGAATTCCCTCCCTCAACCTGCAGGTCATGTTTCTTTTGATTCAGCCCAGGATATGTTTTGCTTTCTGGGCTGCAAATACACATTGCCAGATCCTATGCAATTTTTCATCTACCACTATTTTTAAGACCTTCTCCATATGGCTGCTCCCAACCCATTCATCCTCCAATCTGTATTGATACTGGGGGTTGGGGCTGACCTAGGGGCAGGACCTTACTGAATTTCCTGAGGTTCGCATGGGCACACTCCTCAAGGCTGTCCAGGTCCCTCTGGATGGCATTTTTCCAGTAGAACAATCTTTATTATCTGGTTCTTTTAATCCCCTTCCTTTCAATGAGCTAATTTCTTGTTGGGTTAGTTCTCCTAACCAACTCAACCTACAGCTACCTGAGTGTTCTATCTGACAAGTAAAGTGCTACCATCACAAAGGAATCAAAACACAAGAATAGGAGAAAAAAAAACCAAGCAAATCCTTTAGTTTCAGCAGCACTCTGCAGTAGCACTGAATTAACTGTAACTTCATTAGTCACACCACCAGCATAATCTTCCAAGCCTGCTTTTGATAGATGAATACATCCTTGAATACATCCAACTGATAACCATTCCATTTATGCAAGAGCTTAAATTTTCACCAATGCAGTTTAATTCCATTAAAATTACTTTCAATATTTTGCTTATCAGTACTTGATGGTTTTGTATGAAAACAGAATTTAAGGAGAAATTACGTAATCTTTTAACTTCTTTCTCTAGAGAAAAAAAAATAATTAAAAAAAAAAGGAGCAGTACGCCCAAGATGATGTTCAAGAAACAGGTAAAACAGTTGGAGGGCTTGCAATTCTTTACCTGGCTTGCTTTCTTTCAAAAAGATTTCAAGTTATACTTTTTTTCTCACACATTTTTGATGTGTGGTCAAATATTTTAAAATGTAGCAGTTCCAAGAGACAGGAATCAAAAATCAAAATGAGAAGACAACTGTGCTTTTCAACAATGCTACACAAAACATTGAGCTACAACTCATTTGACCTTTAACCAGGAGAAATACACTTAAAATACCTTCAAAGAAGTTAAATAGTTTGTTGATTCAATTTTATAACAATTTTGTCAAAAATTATCTCTATTACAAGTTTAAATTCACAGTGTGCCTTAGCAAACATGCCTTAGCCAATGAAACATTGATAAAGACTTAAGTCATAGGCAAGAATATGTTAAAGCACTTTTAAAAATAGTAAATACCATAAGGAAAGAAATATCTGTCAATAAATGCAATCAAAATAAGGGATCTGGAAAACATTAGTTTAGTTTCACTGAAAAGTACAGCTACAATTCATAGGAATTGTTATGGTTATTCACATTTTATGAAGATTTATTAATGATTGGGGGATAGCTCTTCTCCACACAAATAAATTCAACCTCCTGGGTCTCTGCTACATTAAAACCACCTGAGGAAACAAAACCTTATATTTTCAAGCATTTGTCCAAAGCATTTCAAAACAAATAAAGTTACATGGGACCAATGAAAAGGACTGAATCTAGTAAGTACAGAAGAAGCACTTGTCCACCACCATCTTTAAAGAGAATGTTAAGAACCAATCAAAATCTTGCTATCCCTGTAAAAATTTCTATTGTCACCAAAATAATACTGAAACAATTTCACAGAAATTATGCTCTACACTATTAAAGTAGATCACATGAATGCAGGAAGTAACCAGAAAGAGAAGGTATGAACATAGAAAACAAAAAAAGAAACAGCAATCTGCTAAATATTTGTAACCATAATTTATTTTCTAATCAGCTCACTGAAAACAGCAAATGAACCCTCACTGGAAACATCTGCCTATCAAACATCACTCAAAACAATGTTTTGTTGCCAGGGCAAACCAGAAATCATCACTTTTCAGAAACTTCCATATTTCTAGCAAAGGTCAGTTTTGGTGCCATCATAACCCAGGAATTCACAGTGACTATTATTTTAGTGCATATATTCTAAGTTTACAAAATCAGATTATTTTTCCTTTCTAGCAAGATTCAAAATGTTTATCTCAAATGACACAGTTCTGAAAACAAATATTAGATATGATTTGATGCTTATTGCAACAAAAGGCCTAAAAAATTAATTCAGGTAACTTCTTTCTAAACTGAAAAGTCCAAAGTTTCTACTTTATGGTGCGCTAGCATTGCAGCATAAAAAGTGTTTTAATATGTTAAATATCAAATACAGATGTTTGGACTCCCATTTAATGTATGGTAGATTGTATGGATTTCTCCCTCACCTAAATGCAAGATGTTCAGCTAAATATTTACTATTTCTTGTAGATCCTTCTAATCTTCATAAACTTTTATGCCAATGAACACAAACGTACAGACAAATCCACCATTCTCAGTCTGTAACTTGCCGCATTTAACAGAAAATTGTGCCCACGTTTATAGCTTCTACACATAGAAAAAATTCAAATATTCACTGAAGTAGCCTAAGTATCAAGTCTTAAATGGATTTTTAAAAATATGAAGATAATTTCAGGAACTATTAAGACAGCAATTGTTTATAGGTTGCTATATTAATGACTTAAAAACAAGTAAATAAGCCAGCTTTTCATCACCTTCGTGAGACCATTTTACTTGGAGATTTCAGCAAACACTCCTCAAGCTTGGTGACTGAGGTGCACAACATGCCTCTAGAATCGCATTTTACAGCTCTGCTCTAGAACATCATAGTTCAATGAAACATGTAGGCATTTTGATGAAAAGGAGTTGCACCTTTTTTTCCCTTTCTTTCCTTAATACTATGCCAAACTTGCAGAAGATTTCTCCAATAGAAAAATCTACTTGTTTTTCATAGATATACTATTTCTCAACAATCTTAAAGTAGTTCAAAGCCATTATATTAATTGGTTATCTTCACTACTTACAGACAGGAAAAATCAATTTACCTGAATGCCATCAAGCAACTTGCTCATGCACCAGTAACTGTCAGCTTCTATGTTCTGCAGCACTTCTTCAGGCAGACTGGAAACATCAAAATTTTCCACTTCTTCTTCTTCTGTTTCAGGAAGAGAGAGAAAGACAAGTCATTGAAGTGCACAGAATAAATACAGAAAGGATGAGGAAAATAACTGAAAACAAAGACAACCACCACTTATCTTCTAGTCAGAAGCTTCAATGCACATTTACTTTAACAGAGACTGAATGAATCATTTATTGCTTAACTGTGTCATCAAATGGCTTTAAATGTTAATGAAGACTTAATTTCTTGCAGACTGTGAAAATCCCAAATCATGTCTGGTTAACCAGAATTAATATATAATAAATTACTTAATTCTAAATGTTTCACACCTGAAAGAGGATCCTCAGAAGCACTTTGAGCGCGCTCAAGCTAAGTACGAACAATCTCAGCAGAATGTGTCTATGTTTGCATCATACACAGCAAAATATGTCACCAGCCTTGACACCAAAAAGCCTTGAAAAATACTTTTATAAAAGCAGTTAAATTTATTTAGAAAGCTGGCTACAGCTTTTCAAGAGGGATTCGTTTTTCAGGCAAGCATTTGGAATCCAAAGGAAATCAGATAAAAGGAATCAGATGATTCCCACGCCTACACACGCCCCCCCAAAAAACCCCATGATTCTCAATACTGACAAAGCACAGAACCCCAGTGATGTCCAATTCATGGAAACTGAGTATTTCTGTTGTCACAACACAAGCATGTTAAAAGAAAGTCACATTTTACTATGAACTGAAATTTTACTACCTAAGCCACGTTGTTTTAAGTTTTAATCCATGGCATCTGAATAAATCCATTTTGAACTAACACAGAACGTGCTGCCTCGCCAGTTAACTCCCAAAGCTCCCATACAGACCCAGAAGAGAGCTAAACACGAGCTGGGAATGCTCTGACCAAATGCTGTAGCTTCCCTCTTGCAGCAGCTCACAGTGTCTTTATGTATCACGATGAGAATCAAAGCATCACCTTTCCCAGCCTAGTTTCTTCTCAGAACGTGGGAGGTGCAGAAGAGAGATTTGATTCAACTTAAACGAAGTATGATATACCAAATCAGGAATTTTCTCCATTACACAACTGCATGGTAGCACAGAAAAAACCGTAAGAGAAAAGCAAGAATATGTAATAGCTTAAAACTCCTCTATTATCTGTCTCATAGCTTTGCAGTAGGTCATGGCAGAAGCCCAAGTACATCTCTAGGTTGTCACATTTGATTATGCTACCTTAAAGCACTTAGTTGTCAACTGGTAATAACCATGAGCATCAGACCTGTTATAAAATCATTTTTACACACCAGTGATTTTACCACTACTAATAGGCACTGGTAGCAAGGTGTTACCAAAGCATTCTTGTTTGCACCAGTGTCTATACGTGGGTGCGCATCTTCCAAGGGATCATTTGGCTTGGATTGTGAAATATTAATAGCTGTAGAACAAGGAGACTAGGTTGTGCTAATAAAACATTAGTTAAGGTACTGGCAAACCTGGTAAGTAAAACACGGGACTGCAGCAGAGACTCTATTAAAAAAAACCGCATACAATGATCTCAGAGGTGGCAGGACTGCAAAGTGATCAGTAGTCGCTTACTGGTTATTAAAGGAATGTCACTTTTGCATTCAAGTACAGTTTTAAAAACGGAGTTTCTAGAAGATCAACAAACAACTATCCAACATATTTTAAATACCCTAAATAATAAACAGGTATAACACTGTCTTGCAAAACAACGAAGAAAGAGTGACTAGCAGACTACAAAAGCAGATTTTTTAATAGCAGACCCTTTCACAATAAAGAAACCTCTTACTCAAATTCAGCAGCATATTCCTCCCAGCAAAACAGAGGACAGATCCCCGGGAAATCAGTAGCATACTCCTCTCTCAGCAACGGACAGCAAATTCCTACTACACTGTGAAAAACGTGGGTAACATAGGCAGTGACTGGGAGGTGACACTCCCCTCCAATGTCTTGCTGTTCAGCTCCCACCACTTTCGCTATTAGACTCCCTTTATTAAAGACAGCTTCAAGAACAAACTTGGGTTCATTTCATTTATTAAATCTAACTCCTTGGTATCTTAAGAGAAAAGCCTAGTATAATATAAAAGATAGAAGTTTTTTCAGGGTAAAGATGCCTGAATACAACGGAGGTAACAAGGAAAAATGTCTTACAGTTATACAGTTTACTATGCATTCATAAACCAATGTCCAAGTGGAAAAAAAAAGTCTAGTTAATATTTTAATTTTCCTTGTAACGTTTTAAACAGTGAAAAAAGCAGTAACCCATTCTGTCTCACTATGTCTACAGAAAATACCCAAACAATAAATAAACCAGAGTTCTTTATATTTATATAAAACACAAACATATATTGAACTCTATTTCCCTTGAAAGAAGCAGCCTTCAGACACTTCTTTACTAAACACTTGCTGAAAGAACGAGATTATGACTACTTAGCTTGTGTGTTCCTTTGCAAATTTCCTGCCTTTGAGCACCTTTTCTTTTCATGATATTGCTATCACATTTCTGAACAAAAAGGAAGTTATAAACCGTAGCACAACACAATAACTCTTCTACAGGTGGACATGAAAAGATAATAAATGAAAAAGACTTTTTATCTTCTCTCTCATCTTTTTCACCTTACCTCCTTTTTGTCCTTCTCTTTCAAAATCCACCATTTCACCCTATATTCTCATACCAGGATTTAATCCAACAAAAAAGCTGAAAATGCACTTAACCATCGAAGGTGAGCATCTTCGCCTCCCTTCACAGCCAACACAGAAAAGCAAGTAGTGACGGAGTATTTGCTGTCTTCTTCTAAAGTAAAAACCTAAAATAAATCAGATGAACAACATCCAAAGAAAATCCTGTTTCTCAGTATTAGCTATGACTTGAACTTAAAAGGATTACCTCAGAATGCAGACCTCTAAACTGCAGAAGTCTAAACTTAACTGAAATAAAACTTTAAACACCCATCTACAGACTTCCCATCCTGTGAGTGAACCACCTGCAACAAGCAAGAATGGCAAACTGCAAGAAAAAAACAGCAGTTTGAGAAACAAAGGTGAAACAACTTGGATAGCAAAGACACCCCAGCATCAATATTTTGAAAAAACTGGATTCTGATTTTTCTAGAAAGGAAGGACTATCAAATTAGAAAGACAATCCTTTTTTTCTCCCAGAAAGTAGAACATAAATTTTAAGAAACATTTTCCAATGGTTCCAAGTACTTTTCATCACAGATAAGTTCACCAAGCACAGAAGAGGTCAGGACAGGCCTTTCCGAAAAGGGCATAGGTCTGATGTAAATTCACTATTCTAAGTAGAATTCTCATTATTCCACAGGAATAGAAAAAAAAAAAAAAAAAGGATCAGAGATGGAAAGGCAACTATTATCAAGTTCTTTCTGCTCTAGTTTGGGTGATCCCATAAATCAAAAGATGTAGATAGCATTTAGGAACCATCCAGTTCTTTCACTAAAAGAATCCATAGTCCCTAAATACAATGTCACAGAGCCGCAAGCTCGATCATTACAGAAATAAAAATAGCAGCTTGAGGAAGTACTCATCTTGATTTCTTGTTCTCTCTCTCTCTTTGGAAGAGACATCCAAGAATACAATGCTTTTCTGTGGCAAATGCTGACTGATCTCTAGCATTTTCATAAGCCTCTTAAACATAAATAATCAGGATTTTTTAGACAGTTTTTGAATATATGAGCTACTTCCAGTCCAATTTTCATTCCCACTGTGCTTCTCATGCATCGTTAAGTCATTTAATGTCAGACAATAAAGTTCTTAAATACAAAAAAAAATACCTGATTAAATGCATAAGTCAATTGTATTTCAATTATATACTAGCAGAATTTACCTTATGTAAAACTTTGGTTTATTTTTTAATGTAAAGTCTCAAACTTTAGCTTAAAACTCTGCAACCAAATATTCCAAAGAATAAATCTAATTACTTAGATATATTGAAACACATTTTTCATTAGATCAGCCAAGAAGTATATTTTTGTATATGTTTATTAACTATTTTTTTTGTTTAAATGTGGCACATGCTGAACAACGTCACTGTGGAAGCCATCAGGACAGTAAATCTAATAAAGAAGGCAAAGGATCACAAAAACCACCAAAAAAGCAAGTGCTCACTGATGTGCAATGGTTTCTGCTGCATCAATTCACCTTAACCTGCTGTACTTTATTAAGGAAGTTCAAAACTGACTCTGAATATCTGAATGACTCTATTCCACACTACAGCTGAAACAAAAAAAGGCCAGTCATTTTCATGACAAGCTCCAATTAAGGAACATTTGATTGGCAGAATAATAACTATCTAAACTGTTATTTTGTTTAACATTTATTCATTTATTTGTGTGGGCACACAGTTCAAAGTGCTTCTTTTCCCACACAGTTTTAAGGGGAAGAGCAACCAAGCTGCATGTTACTCCCTTTTTTTTTTTCCTTTTTTAAAAAATTTATTTGGATGAGGAAATAAAACACACTAGAGATGTTTAGAAAAGAAAGAGCAGCAAGGACTTCAGAACAAACAACAGAAGCAGCAAAAACAACCATCTCAAAAGTACGTGAGATTATCTCAATTTAAGACTTGTGCTTGAAAACAGAATTGCAGATTCCGCTGTTAGATAACTTCAAATTTCTTTTCAATGAGTGAAATCTGACTGGACAGCAATATAAAGAATACATAATGAGAATATAAGGGAAAACAGCAGGCTAATGTGTACATGTATCAATATCTGGGGAAAAAAGGATCACTGCATAAAACTTCCTGACTACAAAGTCTCACAGCAATGTTTCTCATTTTCTTCAGTTTCCTGTGGAGATCTTTATCGTGTTATCTATGTAATCATAGAAGACAGTAAAATAGTCGCCTGCAGGAAAACCGCTGTATCAGAGAGTCAGTGACATGCCGATCTGAATATGTGCACTGCTGTAAGCATGGTATCAGCTGCTCTTTGCTCATTCCCAGTCCACGCTTCTGCAATTTCCCACAGTGCAAAAAGAATGAGTAACTGTTTCTAAACAGCTTTAACTGGATCCACTCTCAAAGACAGAGACATAAGGATAAAATGAAAAATAATACAAAAAAAAAGATTAGTTTCAACTACTTACAGAGTTCTTTTTCCAATGACTTGGATTAAGCCTAGATGATGATTTTGGTGGAAATTGTTCAAAATGTACAAAATGTTAAAAAGTCTGTACCTGCTCTCTGTCTTTTAGATGTGTTTGACTTCTTCTAAAAATGCTTGAATTTCACCTTTTCAGTACAGATCACGGGCAAAAACATCTGCCATTACAGACAGATGGAATCACACAATACAAATTTTTGCACTGAAGAACTGGAAAATTTTGTTTCAGAGAGAATCTATTTATGAAGATGAAATAATGTCCTGAAATAAAACTAAAATACTGACAATGTATGACATTATTAAAATGGGTTAATGATACTGCTACAGTACCTAGCAGCCCTCTAAATGCATCGAAATAGCCATCTATGCCCAACTGTGTTCAAATGCAACCAACAAAAACCAGCGTTCAGAATTTCTCTAAACCTCTTACTTAGACCAACACCAATACTCTGCCACTTTCTCAAGAGTGGGGAAGAACACAACATACACAATGTTCACTACACTAAGCAAGCTCATACAAAAAATATCTCTATTAAATACAGCATACATGCTTTCAAATTAAACTAATTTTTACTGAAACAGACATCTCATTGGCTTATTTTAATTTAATCTTTTTAATCTTGAAATGGTGTCTCAGCACTCAGAATTCAGATGAATTCACTGGAGTGGGAGATAGGGGACAAAATGGATGGTGGTATAAAAAAGATCCAGTGCTGAAGACCAAAACAGATGGCAAATTATGGCTGTTATTTATACATACCCAATATACAAAATAATACATATACACATTAGAAAGGTTAATTCTCTGAACACCTTAAAATTGTTCTTTTTTTAGCACTGACTTGTGTAAATATATTTCTCATGTAATGTATAAGAAGCTTGTAATATACTCCAAGTCCAAATTATACAGCTCTTGCACAGGTGCAAGAAAATAATTCTGACTGTAGGTGCACAGGCACTGGTCTGGAAAAAGTTTACTTTGTTGTGGACTACTCTAGATATTGTATCTTCAGACAGATCTAACCTAAAAGTTACCAGCTAAGTATACAAACTACACAACTACATGCATATGACTGCATGCAGAGGTACACAGTAATATTTCCACATCTAGAAGATCTCACATATTCCACTTTAAACTCCTGTTTACAAAAAGCCTTGTGAAACAGCTGTTCAGTCACTGCTGCACTTAGGCAATGTTTTTTAAGGAGATCACGACATAATAGAATATATAAATGTAAATTCTTTCAGTAACCATTACCTAATTAAATATGTACATAACCACATCTTTTACTGAAAGAATCCTAATTACATATTTATCTGATAGAATGAGCTTTTGAGCTGTTAAGGATTGAATAGTAAAGTAAAAACTTCCCTTTCTTTGTGATACAGCAGTCACAAAGGTGAAATTAAAAAAAAACTACAACAAAAAACAAAATGAAACAAAAAAAAACACAAAACAAAACAAAACAAACAAAAAACCCACACACACATCAAAAACTCAATCATCTCCTCAGTCCATGTTGAGGTAAACATGATCTTATTGCATTTCAAGTATTCCCCTATTGCCAGTCATGTTCTCACACACAATGTGTTGTTGCCTTGCCTGCTTTAACACCGTTAATAATCTCACATGTTTTCAGTTGATCCACCACAATTTCCTTAAGATGCAATAGGAAGCAAGATAAATATCTTTATACATCAGTGTAAGAATGATGTTTTAAACATTAATCATTTTAGTTTATTAATATTCATTCTCTAAATAATTTTATTGCACATGGGGAATGTTATCATCTCCTTTGACCTGGAGAATAAGACAAATCACTGTCTCCAGAAACAACTGTAAGCTTGATTACTTTGACCTAATTTTTATGCTCATCAAATTAATGTATGACCCTGCAAGTACTCTCAATTTGTTCTATCACAGGAGAGTAAATATTTCATGTACTTATTCCCTGATTCTAGATTCTGCATAACAGCAATCAGTAAATCATTGAGAGACTTCCTTTAGTGGGCTTGCCAGTAAGATTTTTCTGCTCAAGCTTTTTCTAGACAAATGACATCAGTTCCTCATAGGCTGCAGACTGAGATTACTGCTCAACAATTCACATAGGAGAAAGATGAAAAACTTCTTTACTACTTCAACAACTCTACCACCAAAACAGTGTCAAAAAGGAGAACTAAGCAAGCCAGATGGCACCAACAGGTCTTTGACCCACAGAACTTGCATAATGCCAAATACAAGACTAGCAATCTCTTATGCAGGTGAGAAATCTGGCTAGTAAACACAGTTTACATACAGAAAAAAGGCATATGCCACACCCTCAAGTAAGACATTATTGTAAACAAGGAGTCTTCAAAGCTCGTAAGATGACAGCTCTTCTTAAAAATGCATTTTAGCAACAACTAAGAACACAGCGTCCAGCAGAAATTCTTCTCAGAGTACTTCAATAGCTTTGCTGTTGTCAACCAAAACAGATTGCCAGAGAGAAGTGGTGCATGTGCTACCAAATTATGAGACTAGTAATTAACATCTAATATGCATGATGAGCACAGGATGCTGACGAGCATTTTCTTAGAATGCCTGATAAGGGAGTTTCCTGAGAGATCCAAAAGGTCTTTGGAGAACAGGAAATGAAAGATTAAAGGTTGAACATGTCTCCCAAGCCACATTTTTTAATTATCTAGTTTGAATTATCATTTAATTTTGTAAAGCATCAAGCCTACGTCTGCACAAACACACAAGTCTCAAAACAGCAAGAATGACATAAATCATAGTGTGGTCAAACAAGCCTAAACGAAGCCTTGGGAACACAGGTCTTGCCAGTGTTAAGGTATGGGACTGAATACAGGGCTATCTTACAGACAGTCACTCTAGCACCGTATTTTTAAAAATGGAAGACCCTTCAAAAAGGATCTAAAAATGAATGAATATTTTAAAAGGAATTAGTTACTGGACAGGGAAAAAAAGTAATCAACTTTATTAAAGGCTAAAACATATTCAAAAGATAAAAAAGCAATTTATATGTGCGTGTATGCGAGGGTGAATTTTAAAAGTACTGAAAATTAATACTTCTTACCTGAAAGTATAAAAAAAAACCCTGTTCTTCACATAATTACTTAATATTAAAAGGCGAGCAAAGAGAACTCATTCGAACAAATGCATAAATTCTAAGATGTTAAATACATTACCTGATCCCTTAACCAGGCTAAAGGTTCAACTTTACCTTGGATAAACATAAAGTAACAAAAATCATCCCATAAATTGTACGTAAACATAAAAACTTTTAAAAATACACAAGTTCAATTTTTTCACTGATGAAAAACTGAAAAATTCACCAATGTCAAGTAAGCTCAGCAACAATTCACATATGACAATAACTCTATATAAGCATCAATTCACCCACTCACAAAGAAATGTTTATTTTAACCTATTATTGTCATTGAACTGAACAACTAAATCAAGTCTCAAAGAAAAACAGAGGGCAGGGGAAATCGATGTTTAGTGACATCGTACGCACAAGCCTGTGACTGTGGCAGTTTGCTGCAAATCCAAACTATGCAATATTGGTCAAATTTCTTTGATAATAATGAAAACGACATCCTTCCTTATTTTGTAATCTCCCACGTCATTGACAGTTAATAAGAAAAAAATGCACCTTATAGATTTCTTGCCTTATTTACTACAGATCTATTACTTGCACTTTTTAGCACAAATTACATATACTGAATTAAAAGCAGCATATTTGAGGAGAGTGGACTGCACAGGCAACACTACTTATATTGCTCACATGTTGAGCGCATTCCTTAATCATCTTAATCTGCTGTGATTTACAGTTTCTGAATGATGCTGCTATATATGCATCTGTGGTAAAGAAGTCACAAGGCTTGCTTTATTCGTGAGATTCAATCATATTTTTACATACTGTAGAGGTATTTATCATTAAGACAAAGTAATAATCATACTACATGGTACAACCTCTTGGCAAAAAAAATAATTTGTCCCATCTACTTAAGAGTATGGTTTCTTTCTTTTTCTTCCCCTAAGCTACTATAAGGTAGTGTCTTTCAATTACACTTGTACTGTAATAAAGTAATGTATCTCATAATTAATGAAAGAATGCGCAAATCAGTTAAGAAACATCTTTGATGACATTAAAATTCAGAGGTCAATACATTTTAAAGTTTTTTTTCATAAAAACTAACGTGCTATAAAAGCGCTATGAAATAAGGCAATTAAGACATATAGAAGAAAAATTGGCAAATAAAACCCACTTATTCTTTTTTCCTTTTTTTTTTTTTTGGGGTATTGTGCTCAAGTACTTAATTTTTCATTTCTGCTTTATAATTTGTTTTCCATAGCTTGAAGCAGAAATTACAAATTTCAGATTTCCCAAATTAAAAACAAGCAAAAAATCTCCATACTGACGAAAAAGCCCAATTACTTCATGATTACTACAAGGTTTGCATTTAAACTACAAGAAAAGCCTATTCAAATTAAAAAGTTTTAGCATACAAAAATCTGACAACTGTATTTGTATTGGTTTGAAATCTATAACCATGTATCTTACGGAAAATAAGACAAAAAAAGCTGTTTACAACTATGTTCAAAGCACTTACCCACCTAATTTGAAAACTTGCTCTTAGATTTTGAGATGCTGCTGATCTACACAACAGCATCTGAATGTTGCGTTCCTGACATTTGGACAGCATGTTATCAGCGCTCAGGTAATTCCCTCTCTTTTAGCTTTTCCTTCCTGTGAGTTACTTTGTAAGAAACACATGAAGCTGTGTGGATGTCTGGATGTCAAAAGCCCTTAAAGTAATTTCCCAGTCTGTTGGAAAGCATGCTCAAGAAGATTTAGATCTGAAAGTATAACCACCTCTGTGCTGCTTGACTCTGGAAAGATGATTGTTAATTATAACTATATAGAAACCATGGGGGAGAGTGAAACAAACGCACAAGCCAGAACTAAAATATGCAGCTCCGTTTGGAACACACGTCTCTCCTACAGTTACATTAATTCTAATTAACTTTCTCCTTCTTCACGATTCTTTAATTTTTAAACCTGCAGAAATCCTTTGGTTTCTCTTCAGTTTCATTTTACTGCTTCTCCCATTATTCAAGATCTTGTTTCCCATTTATTCCCATGACCAAACATTTCCAGTTTGTAGTTTCAAATAAAATACCTTTCACTAACCTCTCATGACTTCCTCACAGTGCAAGTCTATTACCTTCTTAATTGCCTTAAAAAATGGAACAATATAAACAATAAAAATATGGTATCCTAAACTTAACAGAAATGTAGTATTTTTAACATTCATATTATCAAATTCATTTACTTTTTAAAATCATGAAATAACACATCTTTATTTAAAAATTCAGAAATACACGTATGGATGCAAAACAAACTTTAAAAATAGATAATGAAAATGCACATCTGTAATCATACACTTAAACACATCATCCTATGCACTAAAATAGGACACTCATTAGCAGAATTTTTTTTATATACATCGGCAATAAAAACTTTTTCCTCAAGTACTCAGAGGGGGAAAAAACACAAACAAACAAACAAAGCAAAACCAAAATAAAATAAAATAAAAAATAAATAAAGATGAAGACCTAAAAGTAAATACTTGAATAGTATAAAAAGACTGATTTAACAAACAAATCTGAGACTTGGTTGAAAACCTCAAATACCTAAAATGAATAGAAAGGACTAGTTTGGACTTATTTATTCTGATTACTAATAACAAAAGTTTTTAGCCTGCTTTTTTCTTATGAAAATGTAAAATAATATTTAATACAGAGCACAGTTAGATATGCTCAGAGCGTTGTCCAACCTGACCTTAAACGCTGTCAGGTATGGGGCATCCACGATTTGTGTGTCTCACCACCCTCACAGCAAACATTGCTTTAAAAAAAATATAAAAAATAAAATAAAGTAATAATAAGATAAGAAAATGAAATAATAGAATTATATAATAAAATGAAATAGCCAATGAAGCAATTGTTACGACCTCACAGACTTTCTCGGAGAGAACAGAAATGCCTGGTAGTGGTGAAATTATGTGGAATAAACTTTCAGGAAGAACAGCGACAGCAGAGACAACCCTGTAGTCTGAGCAATTCTGCTCACCAGTCAGCAGAAACAGAAGACAAACTAGTACAGTTATGCTTCCTCAGCATTTTTATAACTCGTGCGTTTAATCACAATATAAAATTAAATTATTGAAACCTAAAGGTCTTGAAGACGTCCACTCATAAAACACAGGAGGTAACATGCTGAGTAACTGAAACTGGATGAGTCTCTCAGTGAGCTGAAACTATATAGCCAGGGGAAATAAAAAAAGGCATAGTCAGAAAAAAAGCATGGTGAGGTTTGTAGGATGAACATGTCCCATGTCACATAAACTGATTTAGTAGAGAGAACACAAGACAGATTTGTAGACAAAAAAAGCTGCTTTCAAAGTCTAAAAAGAGATACTACCAAATTACAAAAACATTATTTCAATTTTGCTCAAAACCGTTGATTAGTCCTATTTGACTTTAAAAGTTTCTTATTAATTTAGAAAATTGCTCTCTATCTCTCTTATAGCAAAAATTCAAATGAATTCCTCTGTCTCTGTCCATAAGACAAGGTCTGGAAAGTTTCTTCACAGGAAACATCTAAGCAAAGAATCCACGCAGCTTCCCTGCTATGGGGCAGCATTTCCTAGGTTCCCTTCACACCTCTGTCAGACTCCTTGACTCTCTGGCAAATCCTAGCACTGATACGACTGAAGAAATTTTTATTAGTAGCTTTCAAGTCCCTACCTGGCTGCTCCTCTAAAAAATGTAAAACTGTGATACTCATCTACAAGGTGATTTACCTTCCTGGGCTTATAAACTCCTTTCCATTTTTCACATTTTGATTCTGCTTTTCAAAAAAGTCTTCACACCACAAATTTACTACAAATAATAAATGGAGAGTGGGTAAAAATTTCAAACATACTTACTAGTATTGTCAACATAGTTCTCCTTCATGTAATATGGAACCATGCAGAGATTTTCATAGCAAAACAAAACAAAAACAACACAACACAACAACCCAAACCCTCAAATTCCACCTGCACTCACAATAATGTGGACAAGCAGGAAGCAGCAAGATTAAGGAAATACTATACAGTTATTTTTGCCCTAACAGCAATAAAAATTTTTTGTAGTAGAACAAGATATTATGTTAGGAAGAGTCGGAAGACTGAGATAATCTTACACCTATAGACAAAAATTATTTAAAAAAATTTATACGAAATGGCAATTGCCACTTTTGCAGTTACCATCTTAAGCCAACCAAAAAAAAAAATGAATTCTCTACTTAACAACAAAGGCAGTCATATTCAGCAGCATCTTTAAGATAAAAACAATGAATTCAAATAGTGGTACCTGGAATTAATTACTACCAGTCATCAGAAATCCTTTAGTTTGATAAATCTTCTGTCTAACACTTAATTTAACCTTTGAGATAGTAGGTGTTTCCTTCTTCAATAGTTGCTTTTACAGCTTTTCTCCATAGCTAATCTCTTCTAATCCCTTTAGACATTTCTAAAGGCTTGTCAGCCAAACACAGATCAAAAATACAGCAACTGTTCCTTACTACACTTTCAATGAAAATACTGCAGTATGGTAATTAGATGTATCACTGCCTTGAAATACTTATTTAGGTAGGTTGAAGTGACAGCTTTGGGGCTTGGAGAAAACCAACTTTGTATGTAGATGTACGTAGGAAATGTGACCTACAAAAGGATCTCAGGAAGCTTCTAAATAAAGTAGAACAAGCCAAATCATGAGAAACAAACAGGATAAAACATTATTGAGTTCCACAAAGTCTATTTAAAAACAAGTTAGGGAACACCCTGTTAGGACTCTCTTTCACCACCTATCAGAGCTGCTTTCCCACTGCAGTTAAAATCAGCGCTGCCACAAAGCACAGAAGACTGGTACAGAAGTACCAAGTCCTCATCACCATGGATAGGCACAACACGGATCTCTCCTTATGTGTGGACGTTCTTCACCTTGTCCATAGTGCAAAGCACGAACCATACACACGTAAAACCCAATTTGAATGCGGTTTATCTTACTCATTGCCGCCATCCCTCTCTTCAGCTACTCTGCACAACTTTCAAACAGCTTTTACTGGACAATAGATTGGAGCATAATAGGGTAAGAGCAGGGGAACATATTCCTAGAAATTGAAAAAGTGAACAGCAGTTATCTCAAAGCAAGCTCAAGTAACGTTGAACAATTTCTGTATCATGTTACAGTTATATTTTTATATATATATATATAACGGTGCACATATGTTTCATAATATGTGAAAGCAAAGAGTGCTTCAAAGAGAATTGACAGATTCAGATCACTGAATGGCTCCTGTATGTTGCAGGTTTTTACAGAGGAATGCATATGATGTTCTCTGGACTTATGCAGAAGACAGAATTGGGTTTTCAGTATTTTCAAGACTTTAACAAAAAAGTCTTGTCTGTCAGTTTTCTTCATTTCTTGCCCCCCCAAGTCACACAGATATTCCATTCAATTATCAAAGAATATTTCATAGAATATTGTTCATATTTTTAACACAATTTCAGTCAACTTAACTGATGTTATAAGTATTACTATAAAAAGTCATGGAAACTATTAAAAAGCAGAACTGAAATACACCTTTGCATGTGGAAAATACATTATTTGTGATTTGTATTAAGAGGAGAAAATTTAATGTCATCAAATGGAACCTGTGGTACTGAATTTTCACATGACAGAAGAGTGATTTGAATTCTTCTGAATAGTTTTTCATGCAAGTTTTTCAATGGTATTAAAAATGAGGAAATATTTTCTTAATACTTTTACAACTTGCAAGAAAATGTTAAAATGTCAGCTATGCCTCATGTCAGTGCTTTTATGCAAATGTATTTTGTACAAGTTTCATAAATCATTGCATTGCGTAAATAAAAATAATACAGTAATGTTCAAACACATGTATTTATTTAAACAAAGAAAAGCATTAGAACAGTAGAAGTTTGCTACAAAGTGTAACACCAAAATTCTCAGAAAAGTTAAAGAATATACAACAATTACAAATAAAATATTTTCATCCCTCAAACTGAAGAAATCCCTCATATTGCTGAGCACTCTGTCCTGGGAGGTCTTCCAGTATTTCTTCCGTGGTAAACCAAAAGACAGCAAGGATGATTCAAGTGGACTCCAACCACTTGAAGTGCCTAGAAGAGGGAGAAGCACTCAGTGAATCCAGTTATAACCTCTTGTTCGACTTTCATTTTATCAAAACAATGTTCATTCCTTCAGTTTCACTCAGTCTCTTCTAAGCAGATTCACTACAAATCAGTTACATCTTTTCTGCTTTATCTCCTCAAAACCCCAGTGCGTGAGCCTTATTCATAATTCTCCAAGACTAGTGAATTGGTGAAACTCGATAAGAAAGGTCTAGGCAGCAGGATTAATTATCTTAGATTAATTTACATACTGCACCATTCAAGGTTTCAGCTTGGTCTTGTAAATGAAACAATGCATGCTGAACAAAATTTTACCTTCTAACCTTGTAAGTATGAGAAAAATCTTATAGCAGCTCTCTGTAGTCAGTGGGTTAATACTCTTTGCTCTCTGGCTCACTGCCTCATCACTCAGAAATTCAGTGTTATGTACATTCTAAACAGATGTACTTATTACATAAAAATTACAATTCTTTCCTAAAAAAACCAAACTGCTAAACTGACAACTTTTTTATATTTTATAAACTAACATTGAGGAATTACCTCAGATACAGGTATGATAAATGCTCTGAAACATTACTTCAATTATGCTATGAAAATAACAATTTCAGATACAGTATTCAAAAAACTACAGGAAACAAAATTAAGTTTAATTATTCACAGCAAATATGCTGAAAAGGAAGGAAAGGAGACAATAATCAGTATGAAATCTCATTTTAAGGTCAAGAAGAATTCCTGCGACACGTGAGAGGGAATGGAAAGCATGGTAAGCAAGGGAGTTATAGACAGACGATGGCTTTTCTAGGACCAAAGAACCTTTATGTTCTCACAGTAACACTGGTCTGGAACTAAATTCCATCCCAATCCCACTAGGATATGGGTCTGGATTAATTATTTGCTAAAGTCATGGCAGTATCAATTTAAGAAACACTAGGTAACACAAGTTGCATTTAATGTCTTCTACAAAAGGTTTTAATCAAAAGAAAAATACTTACAAGAATAAGATCCCTCTTTCCAAAGTTTTCAGTTTGTGAGTTCTTGTAAGCATCCTCAAATGGTCTCAAGCTCCTCTGTTGCAAGAAGGTTGCAGATAATATCTCTATCGCCATTCCAGTCTTCAGCAGCCTCATTTTTCTGGACATTCTTTGTCCAAAATAAAATGATAACATGCTACAATAGCATTCATTTTCTACCCTTGACTTCCTACTAACTCCTAATTTTCTCTTGATCCAACAGTGCTGGGGGTCTCAAAGTGACTCCACACAGTTACTCCACTTAGCAATGGCCTGACATGCATCCTTATTATGATGGTGTTTATCTTGAGCTTTCAACTCTCTGGATGGTGAATAAATACAGGTTCTCTCCATGGTTCAAGATATACACGACAAAGCCCCGTGAATTACTGAAATGCAGATGTAGTTCTGAAATGTCAGATGTAGTGAAGTATAGCTGACTCCATGAGCAAGAAACCACAAGCAACTGTGCAGCACAACTTAATGCTTGGAAACAACAGGAACTCAGAGCAACAGGTGCAGCTACTTGAAACAGGATTTGCAATCCAGCACCAAATTTCCTTGTCCATATTAAGTCAGTAAACAGTGAGCATATCTTATTTCATTAACAAAAACACTTCTACAATTGCATCCGCGTGGACAAGATTCATTTCAACACAAATTACAATATACACAGGGCTTCCAGGAATACTGCCCTGACGGTAATTAACATTTGCTCTAACAATTTATGCTATAACACTGCTATGTCATGTAGGAGAAGTAGCACAAAATAGTTTTCCCGTACCACTAGTGTTTGAAATTCCAATAAGCTGTTACATTATAGCAGAACAATCTTGCAGATCTCCAACATTTTTCATGAAAAGAAAAAAAAAAGTTGAGACTGACTCACATAATCATCTGGTATGAGAAATCCGAGGTTTAAATTCATCCTTCTCCTAATTTAGACCAGAAATCTTATTCTGAATCTACTGTAATCCTGCAGGGGCTGGTAGCTACCACTCTGAAATCTTCTTAAATTGTGGTTATGCCTCTCCTGCCTTGGTTTGACAACCAAGTTTAATCTTGCTGAAAATGTTACAGTAGTCTGCTATTATTACAGAGTGGGGAACTAATGAGACATTACCAAATTATACTTTCATCATAGTTGCCCTGCTAGAAAGGTTGAAGAATGCTCTCAACATTTAACACATCCAATTCCTACATTCAGTTGCTCAACGTATTCTAAATGTGTGAAGCTATGTGGTAAAATTAGATACCTCAATCCATACCAAACCATCAAAACACCTATGACTTCAGTTCTTATAAAAAGACTCATAAATCTGCTTTTTGGCATTCAGATTTGAATGAAAAACTGTTACTAGGGAAGTAAAATATCATTCCTACACATGCCATTTGTATCTCAAAAAGTTCTTTAATAACACTTTTCCAAATGGTTTCTGGATGTCTTTAGCAGAGTAGAAAGACTCATCACTAGAATAAATACGTCACACGCTTGTTATGCAAGATTAAGGATTAAGGACTCTGTCAGTTGTCGTAAATCTAAAATAAACATGGCTTCCACCAAATTATTTGACAAAACTACAACTGTGTGCAAACATTATCAAGATATACCATCAGATTATCTAATCAGCACAGTATTATTATTAATGGATCGTTAATAATAATTTATTAATAATCTTTAATAATTTTTAGGAATTCTTTTTATAATTATAGAAAGAACCTGAAATAGGTTAAATTCAGTTAAATCAAGAAAGTCACAAAAATCAATAGTTAACAGAAAGCAATCTACAGTAAATACAGAATACTACTAGAGTAAATATTAAATACTCTAATAGCTTAAACATTTTTGCTAGGAAGCTTCTGCAATTCTGCATTTACTTCTATATAAATTTCTTAAGCACAATTCAAAGTCTGAGTTTTGAATCCTATAATTTTATTACAAATCCCAGGGGTTTTGAGGTACTTCATAAATTTAATGTCCCCATTTCAACTTTAAGTAAAATGCACACTCTAACTCATTCTAACTTGAATGCATCACTCCATGTAACTGGAATATATTAGAAAGATGCAAATCAAAAAGCTATTTAAAGACAAATCTTAGATAGTTTTCATATGTCACTAGGGGAAATAACTGCTGTTAGCATTTAGCCAGGACCACTGCCTCACTGAAGACAATACCTTCATCTTGGTATTTTTCTTATTATATAGATATTAGCTTTTAAATGAGTTTACAGAATGCAGTTCTCCAAGTTTCATACATTTGCAGTGGCACAATATCTTTTACAGTTTTGTCTTTCTTCACTGGACACTTACTGGAATAGCTATGCTCTCCAACATGAAAATACTGACAAACTGGCAAATACATTAACAATCACCAGGGTCTCCAAATGTAAGTTGGTGGTAAAGACAAACTTATTTACCATATTAATTAAATGGTCTATTTAACATGGAATATCAATTCTCTAATCACATCTCATTTGAACTTCTTATTTCAATTAACAACCCTAAAGTTTACCAGAGATCCTACTGTTCTAGGATCATTAAGAACATTTTCATTATCTGTCAAATGAGTAAAAGGCAGAAACTGCAAGCACTCTCAGGAGCAGGCCTCTACCCTGCTTAAGAGATGATTAGGGAGAAAGCAGCAGTAGTTCTCATTAGTTGCTTAGCAATGAAATGTCCCCTTATGAAACAAGAAATGAACAAAGCAACAGAGGTGTTGCCATGCAAATGAGTAAATGGACAGCCTATCATCCACTCAAGGATAATCTGTCCTTCATTAAATCTAATCGATCTGGATTAAGACTGCAATGGGTATCTTGCAGAGAGAAGGCAGGAAGAATCCACTCTATACAGTCTCACTGAAGTAGCCAGGCAACACATTGTTCAAATTTACGTATAAGCATTGCGTATTTTCATTGTATGTGTGTTTGACAAACAGAAATAAAAACAGTTATAATTGAAGAGAGATTAACATTGTCATTTAAACATTTAGCCTTACCTTTTATACCCAGTTATACCCAAATTATTAATGAATTATTGTTAATGGCTAGCCATACTCTTAAAGTTTATAAAGACTTAAATACTAACCTATAGATTAAAAGAAATGAATGATGTTCATTTAACCAATAGAATTTACAAAATAAAAGGTTTTCAAAAAGTATAATTACATATAAGGCCACAAACTCAACAGAAATGGAGCTGTTTATGCTACTGTTGTTACTAGTGTTGTAAGTCCCAGAAAGCAGAGTTCTTAACCAGGGAAATTTGATTACTGCTGCCTTAATTTACAGACCCTAATTCCAGGCTGCCATTCTTTCAGTCACAGATCCAGTTTAATAGGTTCCCTCTACTTCAATCTCCCAGTCACTCAGTTAAAAGGTTTCCTCATTTCATGATTTGTTTTTTTTTCTTGGTTTGGTGTGTGGGGCTTTTTATTGTTGTTGTCTGGTTTGAGTTGTTTGGTTGTTTTTTAATATCTGCTCATTTCATATGTACAACTTAAACGTTTCACAAAAAATGTGAAAGAAAAACCTACGGGGAGTGGTGAACACTTCTTAACTAGAAATCAAGATGAAAGCCAATCCTAGATAGTGTTTCCTTCCCCTGCTTTCAGATTTGACAAACAAGAATGCTATCTGCAACTTATACAGAGCATTTTGTTTGGTTGGTTTTTGCTAGTGGGTGGGGGAAGAAGTTGTTTGGAATAAAATCCTGAAAGATTCCTTAACTCCACCAACTACTTACACAAAATCTGTTTGCTTCTCTGTATAAATGTAAAGAGAGCTTTATAATTAGAAAAATTTGAGATAAAAATTAATGTATCAAATTATGCTTGATTAGCTACTCCAAATCGTTACTCAGATTAAAATGAAGATACTGTTTCAAAACCAGTACCAATTCATAATTTGGTATTAAGACAAATCTTACCTATATATTCACAAATGAAGACTATGAAAAAAGGAGTAACAAGATCATTTATGCCCTGAACATATCCACTGGCTGGATGACGTATTGCCCAGATAAACAAAATTCTTTCAAAGATCTGAAAAAGAGTTAAAGCAGTTATCAGATAATTTATCACGATGAGCACATTTTAAACAAGAAACTTGAAAATTACACAAGGACAAACTTCATATCACCGAGTTACTAGTACAAAAACATGCACAGAGAAGCATAGATGGACACTGCTATTCTTAATTGGCTTCCAGTGTTAAGTAAGCTTCTCCGTTCTAAAGAAAGCATTTTCAGGGTATTAGCACATGTTAAAACCAACCTAGTACCGAATTCAGTTACAGTAGTTACTACAAAGTAGCACTTATTCACTTGGAGCTTTTCCAATAGTATAAAAATCCTCTTTCCTTGAGAGACAGAAATATTAAATCATCTTCCCATGATTTTTCACCACTTTGAAAGAAGCATTTTATCAATACAGCATTCTATTTATTCCTAAATAACAGAAAGTACTCCATATAGCTTAATTTGTTAATAACATGCCCACTAGAAGAGATTACTTAATAGTTAAGCTTGCCTAATACTGCAGTGTGAGTTTAGACTTCAGAAGCACGTATACTGGTTAAGAAAGAAATCTGGAAAAATTCAGGAAATGTAGAAAGAAGGCAGCTGCGTGCCCTATCACATAACCTCACCTCGTCAGCTCTGTAAACTGCACCTTGCTTAGGATTTGCAAAAGCTCGTAAAGCCAAAACATATCTGATCATCGGAAGGACAGCATGAGCAGGGAAATCACAGAAATTCTCTTACACAATTTAAGTCTCTGACAAGCTGCTTTTCCTCTCAATTATTCAGTTCTGAATTTGTTACATGCCTTTAAAATTCTGCAAATAAGCAGCTGAATGAAAACTGCTATGTGTTTTGCACTAATTATCAGGTATAAC
>NW_010173721.1:43066-66428 GCF_000695765.1 Mesitornis unicolor | reverse complement strand
TTTCCCTGGAAGGTCTGCCCAAGAAGCCAGAATGCACAGGCACGTAAGCAGAGCAGAGAAAGGAGAGCTCAGACCAAAGGACTACGTCGTTCTTAAGACCAGCCCTCAACACTAACAAAAAATGAAAGACTTGGTAAGGACCTGAAGTAGATTGCACATTTTGCTGCTACCTCAGAAGTCAACAAATGCTCAGGCTTCAAGAAAGCCCATAAAGGACCTGCCCTGAAAGGATGCAATAGGGAGAGGAAGTTCAGTGTATGAGTTATGAGTTATGAGTTTATTATTTCTATTCAATCTCACTTCCAGGTTTTGCTAGATTAAGAAGCTGACTATTCTAATTCAATTTTAAATAATATCTTACTCTTTAGTTTAAAAGCCCTCTTGAAGTCATTTTCGTGTAAGGAAAGGTCTAGGCATACATGACCTGCATCAACAACAATAAACATGAAAAGCTTTGGTGGGCACTGAAACACAAGTCTTAACACAGCTCATGTCTGATCCATTACAGCTATAATTAAGATGCAGTTTTTGCTCAGTGTGATTTCAGTTTCGGGGCAGAGATTAGGCAGAAAGAGAGGTATTCATTTAGCAAATTCTCCATAAAAGCCTCTTGTTTTCATTAGCCAAGATATTTATTCCTTTAGCTATAAATTCTTCTTGGTGCTAGCCCTGTCACCTCACGTTTTTTAATATGCACTGCATGTTAAACTGAAAAAATACCAACCTCTGCCCATCAAGCAATAGCCAGTGGGGTTTCATTGTCTATCAACTGTATAGAGACCTTAAATTCTGCCACTACAGCTTGCTTTTACATTTTACATAATTATACCTTTATGAAATTACAATTGTTTATGCCATATTTTCACTATTATTGGAAAACTGCAAATTTAAGTTAGCCAGCTCACAGCCATCCTTCCTGCTTCTGGCACTTGCCATTTCTAGTTTCCATAACATTAGTTGTTCAGTATTATCAGTGTTATCGTTCTGCATTTCACTTCAAATAAAAGACACGTTTAACGCACTGCAAATACAAGTAACTTTATTGAAAACAAATATCAGATAGAGGTGACTAGAAAAAGCTATTTAAATAGCAATTGCTGAAGGTAGTAGAGTGTTATGCACTAGGCTACACAAAAAAACTCCTGGTGTGATGGGGTTACAAAACACAGTGAGAAACAAAAAATAAAGAAATCAGTAATTTCGTAACAGCTATCAAGATACCCATTGTAAGAACTATAATAATAGTGCTTTTCATGAAGGCACGTCTCAAGTCAAACAATTCCCAAATTTGTACCTTCCCTTTCCTCAAAACCTGATAATATACATAGTTTGCATTGCAAATTGAGATGCCTATGGATTTCAAAGCATTTTTAAATGGTATGAAAACTAAGGGAGTTGGGGTGGGTTTTTTGTTTGGGTTTGGGTTTGGTTTTTTAATATTATTGTGCAGGTAGGATCAGCCAGTGATTGGCACATCGGATTTAATATCCCCAAATGCTTCTAATCAGAAACTCAACAAACACACACTAAAATGGCATTTTCAATTTCCTACCCATTTTCATAAAGTTTCATTTACACTTCTGAATTGAAAAAAAAACGAAAAAAAAAATTAAAAAGAGCCCTGAAAACCTGAAAGGCAGACTGATTTCAGCTTCTATACAGCACTCATCACTGCGTTCAAATAGGACTTATTAAAAAGATCACTTTACTAAAAGGTTTTCTTCTTGATTTCCAAACCAGCAACAGAAACCGGAATTACTTTTCCACTATGAACCATTACATTTCATGAGATGTCATTACCAATCAATTATTTTCTTTACAATTTAACTCTCATTCATGATAATAGTGAGAACTACATTCATATACATAAAGAGAATAAACCATTAGGCTTAAATGCAGATTTTGAATTTCTTGTGGGTTTTGCCACCTCAGAGGAACTCCAAAACCCCCAAAGCTTTAATCACGAAAGCTTTTGAGAATCTGCTTTTTGTTTTCTAATGGGGATGTGAGGAGAAGAGGTGGGGACAAATTTATAAACTATTATTAAATTGTGTGGTTTCCTTGAAATTACTTCTCCCTTATTATGCAAGTATAGATGGGAAATACACAGCCCCATGTAATCCATTTCAACAAAACTCAGGTAAAGATAAACCAGAAACTGATAATAAACTAGAGTACTCCACATCAACTAATCAAATCTATTAAATGTGAACTTACAGACATAAGTCTTTAAAATAAACTTAACTGAACTACAAGCAAGAAGATATCCAACTCCTCTCCTCCTTTTTGACTATTTACTTATTCCTAGTCCTTTAAGTCCTTGCTCCAATGTTACCTTTACCCCATCCCAGGATCCACATAAGTCCCATAAAAAATAAACACCTTAAACTGATTTTAAAAGGAACACATAATAATGAGTTATTCCCACACAGACTCAAAGCATCTTTTTCTAAATGGAAACATTTTATTACAGAAACCAAATTCCAAGTTCAGATAAGAAATTAAAACTTCTTTATTAACTCTAATTGAAAAGCGCTTCAGGAATAGAGACCCAGATTCCAAGAAGAACAAAAATACTGGAATAGCAACATTTGAAAATTGAAGTCAGAAAATACTGTGAGGCTCACACACGTTAGGTTTCTGGTCCTTTGACTAACAGTCTTCTCCAGTTCTGTCACCTACAGTCTCTTCACCTCATTCTAAGTGACATTCTTCCTACTAGCTGTATCATCATTCTAAATCTCTGCAGCATCAAAAATTAAAATGTGCAAACACTATCATCCACAATAACAGTCTTGCACACAACGCCACCCTTTGAAACCTGTCTTTGATCCATCCTCTGATTTCTTTCTCTTCTTTACAGCTCTTGCATCTTGCCTTAAAAAAGGGGAAGTGACTTGCTCACCTGAGACCATCACCTTCCCCCTTGCTAGAAGCGAGTCAGCTCTGGGAGCAACACAAGGCTCCTTTTGGCATTGCATTCAAACAATTTCACATGTTCAATGATCCCAACAAAACGAACTGAAACTGCATTCCAGACTCAGACTTTACTGAATAATATTTGCTATTGAAGTTCTATTGACATACCAGATTTAACTTAGCAAGAAGTTACCTAGACACAGTATTTCCTCTTTATTTTCATTACTCTCAAGCAATAATAAGATAAGTGTTTTATTCTGGGAGCTCCTACTAGTCCTGAAGTTGAATGTCAGCATTTTCACTAAACCAGCCTATTTTCAGATTAATTATAATTCAGCTATTAAAAAAAAATCCTTTCAACTGTAACTGCTTGTAAAAACTACTGCACTAATATCTTTTTTACATTAATATACTCTCCACACTTCCAAATAAACTCTTCATTTCTAAGTTAATCATTCAGCCAAAAAGGGATTGTAACTATCCTGTAACTCTAATTCTTTCCAGCATCTTATTATATGATGCTTCCTTCAACATATGAAATATTTAACAAAAATAAACATTTCAAATGTTAGAGAACCTTGACCATATTTTCTTCAATTATCAATACCAGTTTACTCTAACATTTCTAACCGCACATTTCCAAGCACAAATACAGGCTGGGCAGAAAATGGCTCGAGAGCAGTCCCGAGGAGAAGGACTTGAGGGTGTCAGACAATGAAAGACTCGATACGAGCCGACAATGGGCTGCATCAAAAGAAGTGTGGCCAGCAGGGCAAGGGAAGTGATTCTGCTCCTCTACTCTGCTCTCATGAGACCCCACCTGGACTACTGCATCCAGATCTGAGGACATGCAGCTGTTGGAGCAGGTCCAGAGGAGGCCACAAAGATGATCAGAGGGCTGGAGCACCTCCCCTACGAGAACCAGCTGAGACAGTTGGGGCTTTTCAACCTGGAGAAGAGAAGGCTCCTGGGGAACCTTATTGTGGCCTTCCAGTTCCTGAAGGGGTCCTACAGGAAAGCTGGGGAGGGACTTTTTACAAGGGTATGTAGTGATAGAACAAGGACGAATGGTTTTAACCTGGAAGAGGGGAGATTTAGACTGGATATTAGGAAGAAATTCTTCACCTACTGTAAAAATAAATACACTGCCTAGCAGTCATTCTTGAAGAAGTGGTTTGAAGTGGTTTGTACTTTGCAGTCTTCCTTTAAAGGAAGATAACAAGAATATACATTGATTCTTACACCAGACAGGCTAACCAGCTTCTAATTTCTCCTTCACTAAAACACATAGGGGGAAAATCCCAACATCATTCGGGGGTATTTTCACCCAAATTAAGAACTGCAAAAACACTGTACATCTGAACCACAGTCGTATTCGTTTGAAATAAAGATGATCTTCATCGAAACTTTAAGAACAGTTTAATCATGCAATGGAAAGAAGTAAAAAAACCCACCCCAAAAAGAGCCACCACTATGTTAAACACAAATACATCTGTAGAATAATTTAAGAGACTACTGCTGATACAGGTCAACTATCTCTTTCCGCTTATAAGTATTTGAGCATTCTTGTTTCTGTAGCTATTTTTAAATGAAATAATATTCACCTCCAATTTAATTTATTGGTTAATTTCTAGCTACAACACTGACACTGATGCTATTCATTTCTTTAATAGTTTCTTTCTTGTGGGTCTTGTTTCCCTTCCTGTCCCTTTATTTTTCTTTACTCTTTGATTCATCCCTAGAAATGTCCAGATAAAACACAACTGTGTAGAAAGCAAGCAGAAAGCAGTATTTTTTATACAACTTTCTTTCAAAAAACTGTAACAGGCTATTTTCTCAAACCGACTTATCCAACACATGTGGAGGAGTCGTTCTGTTAAACAAATAATTGCAAGAGCAGAAAAACAAATGAAAGCTAGTGCTGCATTTAACTTCTCATATCATCTAATGAACTATCAAAAGATGTTCTATGTGGCTCTATAATGATACCAACAGAACATGCTTAGAAATACATTTGAATGTCTAACTAGAACCATTAGAAAGGAGAAGACATTGAAGGATTAAAACAAACAATTGAAAGAGGATGATTCAACACATCCATACTACTTATGGCCTATATACTCTACAAAGAAAAGTCCATGTAGGATTCAATTACCCAACAATATAGACCAATTTGATTAACAAATTTATCATTAATTGATGTATTTACTATGGTAGCAAAATAATTTAGATAGTGTACTCAACATAAAAAACTTACAAAGAAGCCAAATCAAATAAGCAACACAAGCCAGTCATGCTACAAATTCACAGAAGAATTTCCCAAGTGGAAGAATCTAGGATAATAACTTCCAGATCTCGAGTGATTTTGACAAATACACAGAACCATGGGAACTATGCTCTGGATTACTTCAAAAACACATTATTAACAAAATACATAAAAAGCAAAAGACGAAAAAACCTCAAAGGCAGAAGACCAAAGAAAAAACTGACAGATTCAATGCAGGAGATAAAGAAGATGCCTTTCCTTTTACTACTCCTATTTACACTGCTATTCTAAGTCTATACTTATATGTCATCATTTTTTGGAATTTTTTAAGCTACTTCTGAAGTCAAAATAGCACGTGTTAGCAAATTATTTATTAACCGATGCTGTGATATTGAAGTCATTCATTAAAAAAATTCTTTAGATATCATTCTTACCTCAGTTACTTTAGGCTGAAGTCTTAAAACTTCAGGACTCATGCGTGGGATATCTATATGGATCTAATTAGACAGAAAGAAAAATACTGTAAAAGAAACCAACAGCACAGGTTTTAACCAACACAATAGTTAAAACAATTCTATGGTTTTATAGTATTAGTTATAATACCATTGTATCATTGTACTGTTTTTGGAAAAACATGGATATACTGTACTTCAAAACATACAGCCAAATCTTTAATTCACTGTTAATCTATCACTGAGGCAAAATCAAAATAAAAAAACACGTATACTTTGTTTTCACATTTTAGGATCCTTATATCACATTTTGATTGATTAAAATTATAGTCATATTAGCAATACTCGTTACCTCATGGTAATTATGAATACACACTACTACTTCTGTAAAGTCACATTCAATTGGCAGTACCACATATACTTCTTGCTACTTAAGATCAGGCTGGAAGCTGAAAGATCTCAGCTTCTTCTGTCCTAAGGAAGGCCAAAGTAGTATTGCTTAGTCTATACTTCGTGACACAAACTATTTATTTAAATACAAAACTTGACGAAAAGTTATCTGCTTATCTGGGTGGGCAAAAAAGTTTGACACGCCTCTGTTTACTGCTCGTCATACACAGTTTCAACTTCTTAAGTAGAGGCATGGAGTCAGTAAAAAACAGTCAGTGTGACACCTTCCCTGTCCATCCTCACTCATTTGAAGAAGGGTTTGAGCAGGAAATGAAAGATTTGAAAACCTTACTATTCTTAAACAGAAGACCATGGCACCACTGACAGGCAGTACCACACAGCATGACTAAAGCTGACATTAAATGGAATTCACTATTTTGAATTTCAGACCAAAATAGTTCATATTTTTGCTTCTGAAATTTAGGAGAACAACTGATCAGAGAGCTATCAACCAAGATTGAAGAAATAAAGAAAAACAGTAGCAAACTTAAAAAAATAATCTCTTTAAGTTCTTTATCAGATGTCCTGAAGGTAAAAGTCACTTCAATAGTTGTTCTACCTGTCTGTAGGTATCTTGGTGATTCTCATCATTTCTGGAATCATAGTATTGTTCAACAAATGCAAAATACTCTTTGCGTTTTCTTTGTAAAGTGCTTTCTCTTCGGTCCACATTCGCAGGAAGATAGCCCTGAAAAAAAAAAACAAACAAACAAAAAAAATGAAATGAAAAGGATATTACTCTGCCTTACAAAACACACCGCTGGCATTTTATTACAGTGACAGGAAAGCTAATAAACTGGTGTAGTCTCATGCAGTCCTAGACGGATTTGAATAAACCTTTATTAAATCACTTCTCTAATAATTCCCACTGATACAAAAGTTACCTCACTAAAATTAGCTTTTTTTTTTTAAAGATTCAAGTTTTTCCAGCCTTAAAAAGCAGTTTCTCATCAAGAATTCTAAGATGCTGTTTGCCTTTCTAAGAGAAAAGCCCAAATAACTAAATACAGAAAGATGTAACACTATATGAATTTATTTACGATTTCTGCATTCCTATGCGGCCATTTTTGGAACAATTTTTTTTTTTTTTTAAACAAAATGCATATTATCTCAGTTGCCTTCAAATAGGAATTATATACATTCGCAAATACATTTAAATTATGATTAAATTTGTAATACAACAGAGTATTAATTCAAAAGCTTTAAAAACATTCTAGCTACCTTCATTGTTTCAGACTAGAAAAAAAAATATTTTCAAGCTTTCACATCATCTCAACAGGTTATCAGGAGTCTCACTGCAGAAAATCACATCTGTGATTCTGTGAAAAGACTCAACAGCACCAGTGACTGGGCTCTCAGATGTCAGAACAGTGGCTGTACATCTCCTTAGCTGTTTCCCAACAGCATTTTTTAAATATAGTCGTATTTTGCATACGGTACGGAGACATGAAGGAAGTCACGTGTCAGACAGGCAGGGTTATATATTCTGTACTTAATGCAACAATGTATCTGACTGGTTCTTCGTTCATCTCATTCATATATATCTGAAAATCCCAATCTTCCCTCCCCAGAAAATTCATTCTCATTTTCTTCTTTTTTCCAGTCTGTTCCCTGCTTCTGGCACCTCAGCCTACTCAAAAAACGAGCAGCTCAGGTTACTACTTCAGCATTTTATGAAAGGAAATATCATGTATGTTACTAAACTTCAGTTTACATATAAAGTACACTTATCTGAAACACCATTATTCACGTAACTGGCTACCAAGAAGTTTCCTGAATATTCAGAAATAGATAATGCTTTCTTGTAAGTAGCTTGATTTCAAACAGTCAATACAAATATCCCATAACACAAAAAAGAAAGCTGCTTCATAGTTGACATACATGGATGGTAGTCCAGAAAAGGTACTTTGTATAAGAATCATTCTAAAGACCAATGGAAGAGATCTGCACATCCAAGACAATGCAAGAAAAATCTAATCATCATATTATTCACTAGTCAAGTCAAATTAAAATATTTCCTGCCAATATGACAAAAGGTCTCTGTAAAACAGAGAAATGAAATTTATGTCAAATTAAAGTTTCCTTAAAAACAAGCCTCATAACATCAAAAAAACCCTGTACTAGAAGTGCTGCGTGTATTTGCCACAGCCGCTGCAAGTAACTAATAAAATGCTGTGCATTTAACTACAAAAAACAACTCTTATTCAGTCCTAAACACTACAAGCAAAAAAGGCAGAGGTAAACCTAACATGCTACAATTCCTAACTATAAAAAAATTAAGCACTAAGAATAAGTATATAGGTTCCATTACTCTCCTGCAACAATTCAACATCATACCCTATTTCTGTAACTTCTTTTTAGCTCTACATTTAGGGAAAAATAAAAAATACACACCATACTAAAACATCAGTAGAGTTTCTGAAAATATCTCTATATTAAAACCATTTAAAATGCTATTGCCGTATATTTTAATTTCTTAGTTTAAGATGACAATAGAATAAGTACAAACCACGTTACATTCCAGATACATTAAGAAGTACTTGCTTTGCCAAAACCGCATGTTTTAAGATGCATTGACTTGTGTTTGGTTCCAGGTACTTGAAATCGCATGAGCTTAACTTTTGCCTCAAGACTCATTTAATATCCTGTCCTAGTGTTTTGTATTAAGTTAAAAATTGAATGCTGCCTCCCGTTTATTCTCAACTGTTGTTTTTTTTTGTAGGATCTCTTAGTTTCATTAGAAAATAATTAATTTGTGAGATCAAATGTGATTGTTTGAAGGATACCAATATTTCCTCAGCACGTCTTTTTGCCATTATTCAGTTTCAAAGACTGAAGTAATCTTTCAATTGGACATGTCTTGTTTCCTGTTCACTTTACAAATTAGGTTTTATTTTTAAAAGTTGGGAAGGCTTGAAACATATCATCAGGGAATAAATTGGTGGAGAGTTTAATCCATTTATTCATTCATTTCCTCCAAAGGCTTTTGCAACCATAACTTTAGTTTTGTTATTCAAAAGAGAAGTGAGCCTGAATAGTTCTGCTTGCTGTTTAGGTACAGTATACCTAACGTTTTGCTGTATCTTTAAAAGAAATAATGTAATTTTTTTACATACAGTTACCAGCAGATATGCATAACATTAACAGCCCCTGAGCATTATACTGATTTTCATACACTTGTCCTTTGAAAATCTGTATCACACACATGTTAACATTATTAATCTTCTGACTATGTAGTATCTCAACTGTTGAATTTTTTAAATTGCATCTTAAAAATTCCAATTTCAATGCTGATTTTACAAACCAGACAATCATTTTCTGCCTCAGACATTACAGTTCTACTCAGTTCCCTGCATAAGTCATAGTTTGGACTTTTTAAATAAGACTTCTGAATAATTCCAAACCAAACACATCCAGCCTTAATTTAGCTCTTAACTACACTTTGGTTTCTTTGGTTTTCTGCTCCTCTTTTGGTTTCACAACTACCAAAACAGTTTTGCTTTTGTTCACTTATCTCCCCAATAGGTCCCAGTGCATGTTATAGGACATTACCCACTCCTACCTGGGATGTACATTAGGCGTAGGTAACACGTTCAAACAACTAATGTGACTCAGAAATTAATAATCATTAGAAAAAAGCATCATGGAGTTTGTGACCACAAATACTCAACACACTTTTTCTTCCCCACCTCAGAAAGACGACAAAACAAGCTCCAGCCTTACAGTATAGAAAAGCAATGATTACTGAATGACTCATTTCTGGGTTTCCAGAATGCATTAATTGAGGACCACTTAGTAGATAAGCAATCGTAGTAAGAATTACATAAGAAAAGCTGGGAACTTTCAAAATATTGCTATCTGGTGACAGAAAAAAAAAAAACAAAAAACAAACCACAATCCCACCCTTTCAGAAGCCTCTTACTCAAATTTAAAAAAAAATCCACTTAACTCTTCAAGTAAAAACAAAATAACCTGAATGCAGTTTCTTTGCAGAGGTACAGCAAGGCAGCCAAAGAATTAAACTGGAATTGATCTTGAACTGGGATAGTGCAAACAACAGAACAAGGGAACTGTGCACTTAAGAATTTCTCTGGACTGGGAATCTCAGGGATATTAAAATTACAATCAACTTACAGAATGAAGTTGAAGCCCATGCTCTTACTTGAAAGTAAGAAAGTGACTGCAGTTACCTTTTATGTAATTCCACTTCTCTAAATCTCAGCACCAGTCCTCTGAATCAGAACTTTACCTCCCCTTATGCTTTAGCTTACTGTGTTTCAAAGTCAATTCTGAGTCAGCCATATTTTTTTTTACTTTGAGGGTTTTAGAACTGGCATCCTAAACTTCAAGAGGAAAAAAAAAAAAAATCAAACAAATCAGAAATGCTCTTTTCATTACCAAAATCTCAGACAATGATTCTGGAAACAGAACTGAAATAAATTGTACACTGCATGTTTAATTTCAATTACAGAGGACATTTGAATATCCATCATTAAGAAGATGCATCTGGATTTAGCATTAGAACAAACTAAGCTGCAAATCTGGTAGAACTCATCAGCAAGAGAGACTCTTTCAGTCACTGGAAATCAGTCTCAATCTGAAGTAAATACTCCATATTCCCTGCTGAATTATTCTATAAAAAGTAAAGCTATTTAAGTCTACTCTCTGAAAAATTCAATAGTGTTAAACTGTTGTGTGCATAACTCAGAATTTTAAACAGTTCTTAAATGCACGAAGATTTGCTGATAAAGTGTCTTTCATAGCCTCTGGAGAGTAGATACCATGAGATTTCTGCTTTGTTTTAATACAAACATCTTCACAAGTTCTTCTCTAAACCACAGGCAGACAAACAACAGCTAAAATGCACAACCATTTGACATTACAAGTATTGCAGCTGAAAAGATTGACATGAAAAATAATCCTGCGAGGAATACACTGTATTTTTGCAGAAGCAGCTTTCTAAATCTAGTGCAAACACAGAGATAAAAAAAAAAATCCAGTTCTGTAACACCAAACTCAGTGAATCTGAGACTCCCGCAAGCTTTTTTCTGATGCCAACTGAAACATCTCCCCGTGCTGTTCCATGGTGTTTCACTTAACCTCCTCCCAAGCTGCTGCTGCCACTTCCAAATCCTCTGACTATGGGGCAAAGTTCAGAGAGCTCAGCCAGCCAAAAGCTCACCCTACAAAAAGGTGATTAGCTTTTTAATTAGCTCATCTCCCTGAACTGACTCTCAGACCTGACACCAGGAGAGCCAGTGCCACAAGGTAATTGATTTTTTTGATTTGTTCATCTCAAATCACTATAGAAATATCAGCCAGAAAAAACCGTAAGAGCCTATCACAGCCTTTCCTCAGTACAGTGTTAATCCTTTCTTGTAGTTACTTTAACGTGAAGCCAGAATGAAGCTTTTTGTAGGACACTGATAGGCTTCACTTCCTCTACTGTGTGACTATTTTCAAGAAAACTGTAAGAGTGCACTTGTCTTTGAACTCTCCACCGTTCCATCAACACTGGTTGAAAGAGACCGCTGTTATCACATAAGCCTTTCTTTCATTGAAAGCCAGGCTGAAAAATAAAGATATACAGCTAACATGATTTACTACTACTTCTCATTCCCCTCTTTTCAGTTTGACAAATTAATCTTGAAATCGAGCAAAAGAACAAAAGTTCCATTACAATTCAGCAACAAGACACCATGTTTTCAAGTATCGCTGATCGATTACAACTCAAGCAAAATTATTTGCAGTGCTTGAAAAAACTATTTCTACTAAGAGAAAACAACAAAAAAAAGAAAGAAGAAAAACTAAAACAAAACCAAAACCAACTTACTGAAAGAAGCTTCCATGCAATTGGACGAACCCGTTTGGGAATGCCAGACCAACTCAATTTCCGTAACTCTTCTATTAAAAGAGAAGTATTTCATGAGAACTAAAGAAACTATTATCAATTAATAAACACACATATATTCAAAGCAGCAGAAAGTTGTTTACAATAATGATCACATCTTCTTATAAAGTCCAGTGAAATCAGAGTATGGCAGTTCTAACAAATTAATAAAGTCCTGGATAACTATCCATAGGGATACCTACGATAACAGGTACTGAGTGTGATAAGGCAACTTTCTGGAGTATTTCTTAGCATTACTATTTAGTATACATGCCTTATATTAACATGCAAGAGATACTCGGTCTTATCGTATCCTTACACAGATCCTAATTAAAAATGAGATTTGCAGTTACAGAAACAGAATGATACTTTATGCCTGAATGCTGGAATGTAATCCCATGCCTTATTCTCACTTCATGTTGTGCTCCTTTCTCTTGAAAGCTGCTTGTTAGATATTATACCCAGTTAAACCAATCTGTGGGACTTCACACGTTTTTTTAAAAAATTGTTTATCACGTGGAGAAAATTACAGGAAAGTCATGGAAAATGTAAAGACAAAAGATGCTTAACCGTGTCTGTAAGAAACAATGTTTTTATGAGATATCTACTTGTAGCTCTTTTTCTTCTTACTCTGAGTAGAAAATAGGGGTTAAAGGTGCACACGTTCAAATTATTAACCAGCTAAAAAATACAGAACAACAAAATTCTACATTTTGGTTTGTATATACTTACTCCAATTAATTATATATATTTGAATTACCTATATATATATATATATATTCCAGCTAATGTGGTCTCTATTCCAAACAGACAGGCTTACCAACAATTGTTCAAGTAAGGAAAATGTTACAGTATTGGATATATGCATTCAACAGCCGGCTCAGCCAAGACAACAGTGGCTGCACAGAGACCTCATTCTGAACAGTGAGGCTACATCACCAAAATCCAAGCAAAACAGTGACCAAAAGCTGCATTGGCATCAAAACGGGCCAGAAACTCAGAAAAGCAGAGAAAAAGAGCAGATACTGAAAAACAAGACGTTAAAAGTCCATCTTATCAAAGTCAATGTATCTATCACAAGTCTTGAATCCAGTCTAAAGAAAAAGGATGACTTTCTAACATCAATGAAACTGCCTTTCCTCTATGAGCTCTAAAATAGTACTGTATTTGATAAAAATGAGTTTCATTAACAGAAGCTTTTCTTTCCTACAGCATTTCAAACCCTTGAAAAAGATAACATACACTGACACACAATAAACATTGAAAACCAAAAACATCTTAGATGTTTTTGACTTAAAGTCATAGTGTGTTCTGTAGTTTTGTTTTTAAATTAACTCATTTGTACCTTTCCTACAGAAGAAGAAACACAAAGATGTCAAGATGATACCTCGTTAAAGCAAGAGTATGTAAATAAGTCAAGATTACTTTCTATCAGTATAAACTACCTTTAGACATGTATTACTGTGTGAGTGTACCAAAACAGCAGAATTCCTAACCATTTAGGGATATTATTTTGAGCATGACAAAAGATAAACTCAGTCACATACCTCAGGCAATCTAAAGACTAGAATACCAAATAGTAAAGGTAAAAGTATAACAACACACCAAATATCAACTGGCTTATTTGACTTCCAGCAAACAAAAGATTCCCCATCCTTTCCTTGTACTTGTAGCCTATCCATGTCTATGACAATAGTAAGATTAAATATACAGAGTTAATAACATAACTACATGCACTGTAACTGATTACATTTTATTTTCCTTCTTCTATCCAGCCTATCCCTACCCAACATCATTTACAGAAAATATTCTTTCCACAAAAATTGTAATGCCAGTTCTTCACGTGTCTCTTTATTAATTGGCACAGGCAGATTATTGCCTGCTATTTAATCTGAAAATAAAAACATACAGTATCATGAAGAAACAAACTTAAGCTCATTTTACCAGTCCCAACTCCAAAACAAAATATACCCAAACTAGCAGACTGAGCATCATGTCAGGTTTGAAGATCGACACAGGGCAAGGCACTGAACTCCTTTTACTTCCCTTTCTTTAGGCATAGCCATACCTCTGAAGGAGAAACTACTGAGGTACAGACAAAATAGTAGTAACGATGATAAAGTTCACTGCTATACCAAGGTTCCTTGATAGTAGCACGACTACAAAACCAAAACTTTTGTCCTTTCTAATGCTAATTCCATAACCTCTACTTCCTACTTCAACACTTCCTTATTTTGCTTCTTTGTAGCCCTCATCCCTATATATTTCAGTTCAATATTTCCTCAAATCACCAATTGAATAAGTGGTACTAACTTTAAAACAGAACTGTAGCTTAAAAAGCAAAGTTTAAATAATTACTTAAAATATTTTCAAAGGAACCTGATTTTTGTTATCTCAGAATAATCCCAGAAATTGATGCTCTCTTGCTTTCTTACACCAGACTAAAAATTAATTTAACTACAAATTTTTGCATCACAGATGTTTTAAAATTAACATGTAAGAACATGCATTAAAAAGTTTAAAAAATACATGCAGTCTAAACGTTCACTACCCTTCTATAATCTAAAGTCAGTGACAAGAATTGCCATCAGAAAAGTTAAATTCTACTCAGTTTCAAAGAAAAGCTATTGCAGAGGATCAGTATATCACCAAACTACATTTAAATATACCAGAACCATTAAAAACAAAACACATGCTTTAATGCAATTATAGTTGATGCCATTTTACCTCCCTACTGCTTGGGCTATTTTCTATTGTTAACTTACAAATACCAGACTGCTGATAGGGCTTCTAAAGATGAAGTTCTGACAGCAGATTTTATAGGGTTTTTCATATGGTCTTCATTGTTTGTAGTTAATTTTGAACACAGTTGTCCTGTTGTGACAACTTCTCATAAGAAAAATTTATCTTGAGGTTTTTGTTGCAAGAACACTTTTTATCTCTTATCAAGTTAATTCTAACCCCAAGTTAATTCTAAATTACTTCTGTAACTTAAGCAATTTTGCTGTCATGAACTTAAAAAACTTCACTTTTTTGCACTTGTAAATATGATTATTCTTTTATTATGTTCTCTTTTTAAAAGATTTGTCGTACTCTAGAGAAGTATTTTATTTTATGAAGTGAGTAGGCATCATATCTAACGTTATAGTATTTTTCTCATTCTATAATATAAAATCCATGTGTTTTAACCATCAGCTCAGAAGATACTGAGTAGAACTATTATTTCTATTATTTCTCTGTTTTGTAAAAATAAAAGAAGAATTTTTTTTTTGTCTTACTTGGCAACTTGCTATAGAAACAGATTATTCTTCCACAGCTTTGAGATACATACGAAGGGTACACAGTATATCAAAATCAGGAAAAGCAGTTGTAATATATTATAGTCTAAGCAAAATAAGCAGCAGCAGCATATACTTTCAAAAAACATTAAGATGCTCACAGTACATCTGCACACTAAATATGCATGGGTGGAGGAAGCACAAAAGCATGCTTATACACAACTCCAAGGAATTTGGTCATATCCCAGAAAATTCCTCCTTTATTCTTCATCTCAAGGAGTTGATAGGCACTGGAAGAATATAGGAAGACCAAAAGATCAGTAACATTAGAAAAACATGAACCTACCAGAGTTCATTATGAACCAAAGTCTCAAAGAAAAAAATGAAAGCAGAAGTTGTGCAGACTATAAATAAACACTGCTTAAGAGAGGGTGAAGTTTAAATGAACTGCGCATCCCAGGCTGGCACAGCGTACTCCAAATGAAGTATATTTGCTGTCACTGCAAACATGAAGGATTCAGTGGGAAAGATACATAATAAGCAACTGAAATTCTCTGACATTTAATAAGACTCCTGAATTTCACTGATAATAAATAGGAAACAGCACCCAGGATAGTCCATTCACAATAAAAACCCAGGCTTGGGCACAGAGATGCATTAAGTGCAACAGCAGAGAGAGGGGCTGCTGATATACTGAGGACAAAAACCAAAAAGCAGATCTAAAGTCAAAGAGCTATGAGATGTCATGAACAACGGATAAAAGGCACTAATGGATTCTGAAGAAAACCCAAGAATACACATGACAAAAAGACCACGCAAACATCTCTGCCATGAGACACAGCAAGGCTGGAGTACACCACACAGCTGGACAGCAATAGGCTTCACTAAGGAGAGTTTCAAAGAAGAACAGATGGGCACTACTGAAGTGAAAAGCAAGAAATACGATTTTATATTACTTTTATTTATTTCTTTTACATCAAGAAAAGATGAAAAACAGTCTGCTACTTCAAAACACAAGTCTGAGTACATTACCATTGGGCATAGGGTTTTTACCTCTCAGGAACTGGTTCTTTATGGTGACAGCTTTGAGGGTAGGGGGAAGGGAGATGGTGAGCAACAGAATGAAAGACATAGAAATTCCCAGAGAAATTATTACGGTATCATGGCATTCAGTAATCATCTTTAGAAAATCTTGATATTTGAACTTAAAGATAAAACAAATTCTTTGCATTCCAAAGAACAGAAACAGTCAGCTTCATAATAGATGTCTGAGATCAAGAACAGTGTTGCAATTCAAAGGCAAATTTTTAAATTCATATGCTATAGTTTTAGGTCACAGCAACTTTAGCAATTTTCTCAAAGCAAGCAGAAGATGGATTCACTAACCTGATTTATGTGCAATTCCAATTTTCTAGCCCCCAAAACCAGACAAGATAGCCTTCTAACATTACAAGTTCTCAAAGACTGTCAAAAGCAAGAACTACCACGCAGTCTAATAGTATTGGCAGTGAATGACCAGAGGCACCATAAATCAGATATTACGATACCCATCATGTTATGGAGCAGTGGCTCCACAACAGGCCTGGAAGAAGCACAATGCCAGTGATAACAGGATTCTTGATCTGCCCACCCAGACATGCCCTTGCCAGCCAAGGAAGCCCTCCTCCCTAAGTCCAAAAAGCAGCTAAAGCAGGTGTCACATGCATTGGATGGTCTTAACAGGTTTAGTTTATTGTCAGACTGCAACGGCCATGACTAAGCACAAGCTGCCCAACAGGTACTCCTGGACAGCACCTGGTCATATATCTTACCCATTTTCCCATTACTTGATTTTTTTTCACCACCCACTCAAAATTCAAAAACCACTCTAATAACTTCTTCCCTCAGTGGTCCTAATTTCACCACAGCTATACCCAAATTTGGTATTGCTGAAATGATTACCTACACACTATTGGTCTTTAACACTGCACCTCCCAAAGGGGCCCCAGTGCTTCCCTCCATGCAATGGCACTGTTTGGGCACTTCTCACACAGCTCCCCCTTCACTACATTTGAAATCCAGGCATCCCATAGGGTGCTATCTATAACGTCTGTCAGCTTCTCACACTGGTGTTCGTTATGTTCAGCAATTTCTCATATTGCCTCCAGTAGTTCTCAGCACCCCATGGAGTTAGCTCAGCCTCTGAGCAGGGCAGTCAGCAGCTTGGATATTTGCCTGCAGCCCTAACACATCTGCAACAAGTTTCAATTCCACCCATAATTCGATGTCAAGTAAATCCCCAAGCTATCAAGCACTAAATCATAAGTAACAATATCACCAGTTGTATTCTTCCAAAAGCCAAAAAGGCAGAAATTGGTCAAAACAAGTAAAGGCAAAATAAGCATAAAATAACAACACTACAAAAACGGTACTTTGTATAGTTTGTGAATTTTAAAAAAAAAAAAGGAGAGAATATGTGCCATAACCAAACACATCCACCCACAATATGACTATAAGCTCTGGTGTTGGTTTAATAACAATGAAGGCTTCAAGACTTCAAAAGCAAGTGATCTCCAACTGTGCATCATACAGCTCCACTAGTCCTTGTGCAGTATTTATGAACAAGTGTGTTTTACTGGGTCTGATCTTTTTGTGTCACTGGTAGTCTGGCTGAAAATAACAGATCTTATGCATTAGGTTATTACTTCCTTACACAGCTGTGAAGCTAGAGCTTCAGGTTTGGCTACTGCTATACGCAAGCACACCATTTACAAACTATGTAATAAGCAAAGTAGATGCAGAAAATAGAAAATAAGTTGCAACTCAGTAACTACTTTTATTACTTTCAAGTAACACTTGAAACTCTCTAATCTTTCACCTTACCATTTTGGTTTGGTTTTGAGGTTTTTTACTGCTCCAACAGGTCCATGTTCTCCTTGTACTGAGGGCTCCAGAGCTGGACACAGTACTCCAGGTGGGGTCTCAAGAGAGCAGAGCAGAGAGGCAGAATCACCTTCCCCAACCTGCTGGCCACACTTCTTTTGATGCAGCCCAGGACACAGTTGGCCTTCTGGGCTGCAAGCGCACATTGCCAGCTCATGTCCTGCTTTTTGTCCACCAGCATGGGGGTCCTTCTCCTCTGAGTTGCTCTCAATCCCTTCATTCCCCCGCCTGCACCAATACCAGGGGTTGCCCCAACCCAGGTGCAGGACCTTGCATTTGGGCTTGTTGAACCTCATGAGGTGCACAAGGGCTCACTTCCCAACCTTGTCCAGGATGGCATCCCACCCCTCAGACATGTCAACCTCACTACTACTCAGCTCAGAGTTTGGTTGGTTGGTTTCGGTGAGGTTTTTTTAATATTCACAGCATTTCCACACCTCTGACGCCATGGACATGTCTTTTTTTCCCAAACCAGTCCTTGGCTATTAGAGTGTTCTCGATTTTTGTTTTTTAATAAAGCTAAACAGGGAAGAATTAAATTAGGGGCAAATAAAGAACAAATCTAAAACAACCAGATTTTGGCTGTCTAGGGTACAAATAGACTCCAACCACACAGTAAGTTTACTAATTTTTATGGCACAGAATGTAGCAGCATAGAAGTACAGGTGTGAAGGTTTCAAACTCAGAAATCATTGCCTTCTAAAAACCTATTTGGCCATGCATGTCTACCCCACAGTCTGCAAAACTTTAAATCAAGGTATCAGAAGAAATCCATCCTCAGCCAAGAGCACCAAGGAAACGTACTTGAACTTACATTTGAAAATTGCCCTCAATTTAATATCTAATTAACCATTAAACTATTTGTCATTGCTTCAAATGTTACATTCTCCCCAGTCAAAGCATAATTTCAATTTATTGTCATTATACTTTTTCCTTGTAGATTTCCCAAGGAACTACATGTCCTAGTTATGAGCTGGAGAACATCCTCCCCAACACACGATTTCTACAAATGAGTTTTAATGCCACCTACAAATCAGACACATTTTCAACCAAGACAGTACTGCAAAAATATTCTTGCTTCAATATAATTAATGGTTTCTTAAAATTTCAGAACAATTCTTTTGAAAATGAGCAGTTGTAAAACATTCTTATCACAGACATGATCACTTGCTGAAAACGTGAGCACAGAATTTAGTTTGACCTATCAATTCAGAGCTGGAATTAGTCAGATCTAAAAGCAGTATTCCTAAAACCTTGTCCATAAACCGTCCCAGGTTAACAGGATACTTTCTGAAGCAACACTTTGAACCCAAATTGCTACTCTGTCTTTCAGTTGTCTCATTATCTTACATAATTCTGTGACCAATAAGTACCAAAATATTTATAAATTCCCATAGATTTTTGACCAAAAATATCTCCATTTGCTAGCACTAGCCAACTGTCCCTTCTGCTGAGGAGACAGCATTTATTTTTTGCAGAAATATTGTTGGGTTACAGTATCTTACTATGAAGGGATAAAGTAGTATGTAAACACTTCAAATTTATATAATTCATTTAATTTCGGAAAAAATTGTTTCGTCTAGTGCACTACAATACATTCAGATATACATTTCTTCTCTCTGAGAGGAAAACATTTAGGGAATTATTCTGAAAGAAATCTTAGGACAGTACCCTTTTACTGCAGTAGATTTAAAGATTGTTCATATTATATAAATATTTCAGGGAGCATTCTACAAAGAAAACATGCCATTAATTTACGAGCTTTCTAACCCCATGAGCTATTACTAAGGCTATTACACCTAAAACACACGAGGGAAAGCAGTCAAGTCTACAAGTATTTTTCTTGGAACTACAAGCTCATCATTCCATCAGTTACAAATAAATAAAAAATAAGTAAAGAAATATTAAAGGAGTTCAAAATTTCTTTGTATGCATTATTCATTTTTGATACAGCTGTTATTTCATCGAGATTACTGTAAACGGCTACATGAAGTGATGGCCTGCATGAACAACTCCACGATAGATATGATAAACTAGATTTACATGTTTTATGTTCCTATAACATAAATTCCTTGAATAATTTAACTATACAAAGCTAGAAAATTCTTTCAAGAATGTAGATGCACAGAACTGCAGCTCCCCCAACAGCAAGCTAAAATACAGGCAGTACATATAGAAAATAGCTTTAATAGAGGGCTTGTTATTACTATGGCAACCGCAGCAACTGGTTTCCAAAATGAATAATAGCTCTCTTAGGCACTTCATTAGGTATTTTTTTCAAGCAAACACTGCCCTTAATCTTCTCAGTGGAACAGAGTTATTCTGAATGCATGCAGAAAACAGAAAATAAAGTCTGATTCAATGATGTAAATACAGGGTAAGACCCTTTTCAAGATCTCTGCAAGAAAAGAGCAGAGAAACACATCTTGTCCGCTATTTCATGTAGAAAGTTGGAGAAGCAGAAGTGGATGAGGTTGGTGTTAGAATGTATGAGAAAACAGCAGATGAGGAAAACTAAGGCAAAAGGAAGATTAATAAAATCACTAAGAATTAATTGCAGCAAGTGAAGCCAAGAATGTAAATTATGAAAGTAAGTAATGGAGAACAACTATGCTGGCAGAAGATTTAAATGGCATTACAGTTTTTCATAGTTCTACTGCAACATTCAATTTCTGTGCATCATCAACTGTTTCTATTTTTACATTAGCCTCTAACAAACTTTCCAAGTAGAACTACGATATCTCTTTATACAGAAGTAGAGAAAATAGGAAATATCACTTACAGTATCAGTTAATTAAAGGAAACAATTTTCCCACTTATATAGAAATAGCAGACAGTAGTTATTTCTCCTATTTGGGGAGAAGATGGAATTTTGCATTCTCTTAACCAGTCACAAGAAAGATCCATTTTTTAAGTGAACAGCCAAGTAATAATTATTTACTTTTGGACAATGTCAGCTCTCTTCCTTCTCCTCATATCCTTAAAACCAAAAATCTTATGCACTATTATAATATTAAAGCTTCATGTTATTAAGAAAAGACTCCTACAAAATAGACTTTTCGAAAATCACTACTGCAATATCTACACTCAGAAATGCAATCCGACGCTAGTCTTTCATAGTGAAAATGTGGTACAAGAAAGGCACAGCTAAAATAACCAGGAGTTAAGAGATACATGTCTAGATTACTGAGCCACACAATTTATGGCATTATTCACAAGAGCTAGTACTAGAGAGCTTAACCCATTAACAAAAAAAACCAAAACCGCTAAGTCTACCTACAATGTAAATTTATTTACCACACAAAAAAAGCAAAGACTTCCTTTCTTTTTAAAATATCCCTCAGGATCTCTGGTTTAGAAGGAAAGCTGCTGATAAACTCCACGATGTACAGAATAAAGAGGAACCTGATCAGGCAAAGAATTTCCCATGGGATACAGCTAACCAGCTACAGCTCTGCTCTTGGATCACTTCCTCCATAGGCACCCGAAGTTGAGCTTGGGAAAGTCCATTAGGAAAGCAGGCAAACTTGCTAAATGGATGCATTTTCTTGATCATCCAAAATAGTTTACAGATTGCCTTTCACCTACTGAATTTGGCTCTTTTTGTTCATAATAACATAGTGAATTCCATGGCACTTTCAGGCACCTGACATTTTAGTATTTCCTGCCTCTAAGTAGAACAAATGTCTGATGATCAACTGGGAGAGAAGACTAAACACACCTCCTAAACATTTCATGGATGTAGAAAGATAGAAATAAGCCTGAATTTCAGTTTACAATCAAGCATGAAGGGAGGTGGAAAAGCTGAATTTAGCTCACAGTTCTCAAAAAAAAAAAAATAAAGTTGCTAGTATGTACAATAAGAAATCCTTTTACTCACATTTTAATTGTCAGCATTAAGCAAGAACAAAGACCTAGCCGTCAAAGAGCCTCATCTATACCTAAATGGAAAATAGTATTTCCAATACAAACACTGCAGTAAAGACTCACAATTAAACAATAAGAGCTACATTTTTTTTAAACAGTCAGGACAGAGTTTAAAAGCTTTTTCCTAATCTCCCATCTCTATTAAATCAAATTCCTGTAAAAGGCAAGCTCATAACCTCTAAAAGTTTTCTCAGATAACTGTAAACATGCATTACATCTCCAGAGCAGTTATTGCTAACACATGAGGGTATATCTAACCAATAATCAGCATCACAAAGACAGCATAGCACAAAATAACACAGTGAAATATGCTTCACTGTGGTTACCTTCCCAAGCAATCACTGCTTTATATATAAATTTTATATATAAATTCCAGCTCTGGACTTCCTGCTAATGAAGGAACTATCATCTGAGTTTGTTTTTTAACAGTGAAGTGATGGTGGCAAGAAAGCATACAGAATGAATTATGCTTCCTTGAACCTTGGTAAACTGACTTACAAGCAGGATGTGCCACTCGTTACATGTACATTGCTACTCACGATGTTCAAAAGCTTCAGGGCCCATGGAAAGTTCAAAGTTCTCAATAGCCTTGTTGGTGACATCCTGAGTAAGCTCCTCCTCTGCTGCGCCATCTGCAGCCACATCTGCAGGTGGGGCTGCTCCCTTACAGAGTCTATGACCACCACAGGGAACACTGAACTTCTCACCTAAGTCTCTTATACTAGGATAATGTTGATGTCACACAGTGTCTGTGTAAATTCAGCTTTCATGATGCTATCAGCACACTGAAGAAAAATAAATTTAAAACAAAAAAAAGAAAAACTACAAGAATACTTCATCATATCATAGCTTGCTTTCTCCCAGCTCATCCAGAGTAAAACATTCCTCTGATCATATTGTCTACCACATGGCTCAGGCTTAAAGATGACCTTTCAACACCTGATCATAAATCAATACAATGAGGGATATATGATCTCCTAAAAACTCTGGTAAAACTTTAACTGACACGAAAACACTTGTAACTAAACAATTTTACAATTCGTGGTAGAATGCTGTCTAATTTGCCTTTTTTTTTTTGCCCTCAATGATCAGTTAGTGGTAACTACCAAGGTAATTTTGTGTGTACAGAGGAATTTTATTATAATTTTGGGATTTTTACTTTTTTTTAAAGTAATCCCTTCACATCTGCCAAACTTATGATCCTGTTGTAATGTTCTATATCCAAACCCAATTGGAAAGAGAATTAGCACAGAAGTCC
>NW_010173721.1:41714-43035 GCF_000695765.1 Mesitornis unicolor | reverse complement strand
GCTGAAAGGAAACTACTGTCATGACTATAATGTGAGGTTTTTAAGGACTGGGCCAAGAGCACATTTCTTTTTGATCACTGGTTTTAACCTAGAACGCTCTCTGTGGACTTCAGCACAAAAAGAAAGAGTTTCAGTCTCTATGCCATGTTGTTGCAACTGATATTAATAAAAAAAATATCAGATAAGACATCCTCAATTTATAGGCAAGTATTTCCTCAAAGAAGTGAGGAACTAGGGCTCTTCTGTGTAGTACACACCGTCCTGTATCTGTTCATTAATAGAGGTACACTTGAATACCGAAGCTTAACAAAAAGGTAAAGATTTATGGTACAGGCTGCTTTTTCAGAACTGAGAAAAGAAGATTATTTTGTTAGTTAATAGCATCTGCAGCTGCTCAATCTTAGTTTTTTGTTGTTTGTTCATTTTGGGTTTTGTTTTTTTTTACAATAAAAACTTAATTCAGTGACAGGTGGAAACAGGAATCTTTGCTCAAGTCCAAATTAACAAATCCTTGCTAAAAGAAAACAATGCAAATTTACATTTTTTTTCTACTTGAAGGTATTTATTCAAACTACAGCTCCTCTGTAAGGCTTTTAATACAGTCTTCCATGACATTCTTCCCATTAAATTGGAGAAATAAAGAGTTTGATTGATGGACTGTTAGACAGATAAGGAATTTGCTGAACGGTCACACACAGAGTTACAGTCAATGGCTCAATTCCGAGTGGAAAGCAGTAACAAATGGTCTCCCTCAAGGGTCCATACTGGGACCAATACTATTTAATATCTTCATCAACACCACAGACAGTGGGATCGAATGCACCTGCAGTAAGTTTCCAGATGACACCAAGTTGAGTATTGTAGTTGATACCCTAGAGTGAAGCAATGCCAACCAGAGGGACCTTGATAGGCTTGAGAAGTGGGCCCAGGCAAACCTCATCAAGTCCAACAAGGCCAAGAGTAAGGTCCTACATGTGGGTCAGGGCAAACCCCTGGTATCAGTACAGGCTGAGGTTTGAAGGGATTGTGAGCAGCCCTTTGGAGGACGACTATTGGCAGTAGAGAAACTGGACAGAAAGTAGCAATGTGCGCTCACAGCCCTGAAAGTCAAACATATCCTCAGCTGCATCACAAGAAGTGCCACCAGCAGGTCGAGGGAGGTGACTCTCCCTCTCTACTCTCACAAGACCTCACCTGGAGTACTGTGTTCAGCTCTGGGTTCCCAGCACATGAAAATCATGGACCTATTAGAGTGGGTTCAGAGGAGGGACACAAAAATGACCAGAGGGATGAAACACCTCTCCTGTGAAGAAAGGCAGAG
>NW_010173721.1:29222-41683 GCF_000695765.1 Mesitornis unicolor | reverse complement strand
GGGGTTGGTCAGCAGGGAGAAGAAAAGGCTCTAGGAAGACCCGATTGCAGCCTTTCAGTATTTCTAGGGGGCTTATAAGAAAGACTGAGAGAGATGTTTTACCAGGGACAGTTGTAGACAGTCAACTGTAGTGAAAAGACAAGGGGTAACAGATTTAAACTGAAAGAGGGTAGGCTTAGTTTGGACATAAGGAAGAATTTTTTTAATTTTTTTCTATAATGTAGGTGGTGAGACACTGGAACAGGCCTCCCAGAGAAATTGTGGATACCCCATCTCTGGAAGAGCTCAAGGTCAGGTTGGATTGGGCTTTGAGGAACCTGATCTACTGAGAGACATCAGCTAGATGATCTTTGAAACACAGGTGTTTAATACGTCCCAAAGAATGCCAGAACTGTATAACAACATCATGCGATTCAGTAGTGATCTCTCCTGGGACAAGACAAAGCTTACCTTCAACATGACCCTGTGCCATAACCAGTCTCTGATCACAGCATTCTCCTAACTTCCCATGATTCATTTTTGACCGATAGATTTTAAGACAAGTTTGCCAGCTATATATCCAGCATCAACAGTATAGCAAATAACTACAACAACTTTGTTGTGACTTTTGCAACCTAAGTTTTCTCTCTGAATTTCATTTAGAAAATAAAACTTACTTCATTTATAAAAAAACACCACAGAATTCTATTAATGCACAGGGGCAACCAGCTATTATAATAAATATGAGATTACAGCCTTTCCATTTCCTGTAGTTTCTATAACAACACTTTCTACATTTCCAAAATGTAAATTTAACCAAAAAAAAAATTTCTCTAATATATATGCTAACAACATTATCTGCCTTTCAGTAGGTATAGTCCCAGATTACTAAATTAATTTTAACTGGTATTTTGAATACCAGGAAATAGGGGCATGAAAGGAACTAGGGGGGGAAAACACCCAAAAAAGCACTGAAAACCTGAGATCAAAGAAGGTACAGAAAACTGAGATGAAAAATAGGAAAGAAAGAAAAAGTTCACTAAAAAAAAATATTTAAAAACTGGTCCAATACAAAGCAAACTAGTTAAAAATATCAACACATTCTGTAACGCAATGACTAGTGTGTCAATCAAGTATCTTTATAAAAGAAAAATACAATCCTCCAGAAACAAACTATGCAAAATCCTCTCAAAATTGTTTCAAGAACCTATTATCACCTAGTTAGAAGGAAAAATAACAGATTAATACCTTTCAGTTGAAGTATCCCACTAAAGCAGTAATCAGCACACATACTGATTATTATGTGAAACCACAAGTTATGAGACCAAGCTGTAGAAAATAGGAATACAAAATACTAATCCTGCAAAAAAGCAATTAATATAAGGAATCATTGATGGATAGTTAGCACTGATATCTTTCAGAAGATTTTTAATTAAAAAAAAATGTTCCAAAGCCTACTGGTAGAGCATTGCCTTTTTTTACTAGTCTTGCTCATCAGCTGAACAGGCAAGTATGTTTTGCAGACAACAACCTAACTAGAACAGAACAGGAATCAGAGAGGACACCTTTCAGTGACAATATTTTGAAAAGCTAGATATGACTAATGGCACGTCACATGAGGCAGTGGCAGGACACATGTTCGCTACATATATCAATGAAGGAGAAGCAGCAGCACTAATGTCATCAACTACAGATAATTCAAATCTGCAAGGGTGCAATAAAATTCTAAATGACATGGACAGACTAGGAGCACAGAGATAAATTGCTACGCAGTTCAGTACAGCTAAATTAATGAGGCTAGAAACAAAATTAATCAAATTAATTCCAATTAATGCATATAATAAAGTTATTGAAACTTTTCAATAACGTCAGTTTGACAAACGTTTTTACAGGATGTAACAGACTGCTGTTACAGACTGCTACATTTATGAACCATAAAAAATTTTTTTCTGTGTTTAATCAGGTTTATTATACATCTAGAGTGTATAAACAACTGTAAGCAAAAATAGGAAAGTCCTACATTTCAAATTGCTACAACAAGACAGATGATCTCTGTGATGGGAAAAAAAAAAGACACATCTAGTAAGTTTTCCTTCTAAATTTCATTTCTAGAAAACCACTCTAGAATTCTTTTATTATACTACACAGAGGCAACCAGCTACTGTTATGAGATAATCTGAAATTACACCATTTGTAATTCCTGTAAAAACAGAATTAATTTTTGCCGTCAGATTAATCAAAGGTTCAGCTATTCTTCACACGTTCTGTAAGACGCAACAACATTACCTACTACTTCTATAGCAAAGGACTGGCCAAGAGACAGCACCCCACTCAGCAGCTTGTGGTGGTCTCTGCAAAGCTTTTCCTTTTTAGGGATTTTGTTAGAATGAGTAAGAGAAATAGATTATTTTTTTTTTTAAATTGCAATGAAACATTTTGAAGGTGAATATAGAATACAGCCATATGAGTAAATTTAAGATAGAAATGCTTTACCATTTTCATGGGTGTTTTTACAGGGCCTTCTATTATTTTTACCAAGGTAGTATGCTAAAACATCAATACGTGATTTTGTTCAACATGGAATATATTGTGATTAAACAGAAAGAAAAGTCACTTTGACACACAGAGCAACTTTACATCTTAAGAAATTATTTGTTTCGACATTGAAAAGTTTGATATACATCTGCTATGTTGCATAACAGTAGCACTACAATGTTATGAGTTTATTAAATCAAGAGAACACGGTACACCAAGCTTACTGTTGGTTATTGTTCGATTTAAATAAATATGTTTCTGACAATCAACTATATACTCATTAGGTATATTTGTGTATAAAAAAGCAGAATATTAGTTGATTTGAAGATAAAGAGGGAGTTAAGGAAGTATTTTAATAAACTATTCTTCAAATTGATATTACGAAACCCATCATACATCTGCTATCCTGAGGTTACAAGTATGAGATAACTTGTTTGTTGTTTTAAGTAAGTAATTTTATCGACATAGTCTACTTACTGTGTTTGCACAGTAGAATTAAATTTAAATTGGAAACTGGATAGACATAGCAGTACTGTCTCTCTTAAATACATAAACAGTGGCCTGCTGAAGAAAATTAATTTCTTCCCAGAGACACCCTCCCTATGCCACTTTGTTAAGTCCTGTGTCCCTGCCTCCTCTTAAAGCAACCAAGTGATTTCAAAAGATTCTGCAAGCACAGAGCCCATCTTCATTCCATAACGTAAGGTGCATGACAAGGCCTGAAATGAAGTATATCTACATCAAATAGACTGCAAGGCAAGCATAAACACAGGCTGATTGCACAAAAGATCCGGCGTAAATTGTTCTTTCTGAATAACGCGGCGTGTGGTACCAGGGCCGCATACAGACAGGTCCTACAGCCTGTTCTGCAGTTGTCCACTAAAAACAGCTGTGCTGCTACCTCCAGCTCCATCCTGCTTCCTGAATCAGCACCCATTATACCTCCACATGATCTAATCAACAGGAGTCAGTCCTCAAGTCCCTCTGCAACCAAAACCGCTTCTTACAACAGGCTCCTTCTACCAGCCCACATTTCTTGCCATAACACGGTTCAGCTTGTTCAGCAGCTTTCATTCTGTAATTTTGACTTCATAAGATTATCTCCCTGTTTTTTGCATTATATCACTACTTGAAGGTATATTGTCAGGCCTCTTGAATACCTCTTTCCTGCAGCACAAACCATGTACCTAGAAGTATCATTTCTATAGGAACTGGGCTTTTTTCATATAGCTAACTACTCTTGCCATCCAGTTCACATTATACTTTCCCCGTTAGTATTAGAGGTAATAACAGCATAGCAATAGTCAAGTAAAAAGTGCTAAATGGAAATAAGGCATATTATTTGCATCTGTTTATCATGCAAACAACAAAAATGTCTGTGGGACAGAGAAGTAAAGCGAGTTAGGAGGGCTTAAGGGAAGAGATAAAACAACTACAAGGGCAATTATAAATTACATTATATTCTGAAGATTCTGGGCTGGTATTCTTTTCTTCCTTTCCTAGTTCATGCTCGCAGACTGTGCCTCCCTCTAATAAATATTTGTGTATGGAAGCATCTGCTGGATAAAATTGTACACAGACACTTGGAGAATGGCTCTGTCATTATATATTTATGTAATATTTACCAGTGCATTCATATCCCAATTGCAGTCTTTATCTGGTACATTATTTTGCTCAGTGTATAATTTGATAGGGTTTACAGAACCTACCTATTTCCACAGCTTCACAATATCCAACCTATGGGTCAAAACCAACTCCAAAATCTATTAGTGGACTTCAATGGCCAAAATAATCCTCACTTCCAAGTTTATATGCCTAATCCATATTTTTGAGAGTGTTTTTTTCAGAAGAAAACTCTTTCTGAACCTCTAGTTGACATAGAATTCTAACACTGCATTTTATACTCTTTATAAATAATCATCATCTTTTTTAGGATAATGATTATTCAAGTGTGACTGAAAAGATTTAAAGGTCATTTGTATTACCTTGTGTTCTTAGTCTATGTTGATTTCTCACATTATGATAAAAACCTTGAGTTGAAAATGTGCATGACATTGTCTCAGTTCTACAGATAACTTAGTTTTATGTTGCTTTGAAATGACTTGCCGCATAATCTCTTTCAACAATATGCAAAACTATGTCAACAAAACAAAGTCAGCAGAAATACTTGACTTCTGCTACTACTACTTCCAAGCAACACCAACACCACTACACGCAGAAATGAACAGAAATATTTGCTAAAATGTCTCCAAGACAACTACTCACCAACTCATCATGACAAACAAAACCCAACTATCTGCAGATCTAACACAAAACAAAGACCCACGCGTACCACAATATCACACATAGACAAAGAGAATGAACCAACTGCAAAAGAACAGCTACCTGTCCCTTCACTACTTATTACAAATCTTAGCTTGGAACTTCTTACCTAGTTCTACCTTAGTCCATTTTCAGCATTACTCTGGAAAAATAAAAATAAAAATAAAAATACCCAAAAAACCCAAACCACCAAAATAAACCCACCCAAAACCAAACAAACCACCACACACAACCCACAACAGTTTCCCAAGCTACTCCTGTCACTATAAATCAATGATCCTTTTTAAACACAGTAACATAGAGCTAAACCAAACATCTCCCAAAAATGCATACACACAAGCATATACCAGATTCTGATGAACTGTACATATGGTCATATGCATATACATGTTTGCATATTTAGAAGAGATGCATACACACACTTACCCTAACACATACATATAACGTAGTCCGAACGTTACCATCTCATATGATCTACTACTAATAGCTTCATGACCATCAAGAGTTTGTGTGTTGTCAATAAAGAGTTCATTACGTTCACTAAGAAAAATCACGTATTATTTATAGATTTATTAGGAAGTGCTACTGGATATATCCCGATACAAAAGCCAAAATATTTGTACCAATAAAATCAAAACTGGACTTAAAATTCTCATTCTCACAACTTCAGATTCTGTACTCCTTCCAGTTTGTAGAGCAAGAGAAAGAACAAGCTTCTTATAAACAAACATAGAAAAGGCATTATCTAGTGATACATACAACAAACAATACTGCGAGATTATTAGATAGTTTTCACATTTTCATAATATCAAGAGAAAAATAGTCAAATTTCATATTCTTATGTATACTTCTGGGTAAGATTTAGAAAGTTCAATATGGAAAAAACAAACCCAATTTGTTTAAATAACTTTGACTACACTCTCACTGTAAGAGGAAATTTCTTTCACTGAAAAATTTTACGTTAATCCCTAATTTTGATTTACTGGGAAAGTATTCCTATCTAATTAGACAGCAAAAGTGAAATGGATAGGTTTAAATTAAATTTTGTTTTTCCAAAAAATATTTATTCACAGTTGCATTTTATAAGAATATCCTACAACTCCCTGAAGTGTTAGGTCTCATCTAGTTAGTATTGTTTCCATTGTTCTATTTTGCTAGCACCAATCTCACAATAAAAGGCACAGCACAAAAAGAAAGAGGAAAAAAAGAGACACAACTTGGACTACATTATATTTAAGAAGTTTCATGACAACCACAGGGCAGGAAAGCTTCAATACAAGAACTGCAAACAAGCAGTTTCTACTTCCTTCCATAAGAGTTTCCTGTAGATATCTTCCATAATGGTCTAACTCAAAGTTGTTTTCTATATTAACATTTTGACATAAACTCCAACTTCGAAGTGACCAGTTAAGTTCTCCAAATGCACCACACTATTTCTACTTACTCCAGATTTTCACTTGAGACACAAAGCCATTTGATTCTGTGATACCCTCTCAGCACTTGTATTTACTATTCAGCAGTTAAAATCCAGTGCACAAAGGAAACAGTCAAGTTATCTGACAATACATTTGTTTTCTCATTAACATGTTGTCAGCATTCACAGATGAGACACAGAACTACTATATCAGTCTCTGATCATGACGAACACTCACTGAGTACAAAAGCAGTAATGCTTCCATGCCTCAGTTTTTCACATTTGTATTTCAAAGCATGAGAATCATTCTTATACTGCATGCTGTTCCACTATGACATATTAACAGAAAACATAGCTAATTATACTTTGCTTTTTCTCCAAAGATTAGTCCAGTAGGAAGAAACAATGTGAGAAAGAAAAGAACAAGAAACCATCTAACACCCTACGTACTATCAAATGTATGCAAATTGCATACTACAAGCACGAACACAAACGCATTCCATTATACTCTGCCTTTCTTTTGCAAGATTAATTCTAAATGTTGAAAGGATTAGATCCTAACCAAACCATCAGGCCAAACATCAAACAGAAAAATTTTATAAATAAAGAATAATTCAGATTAACTTCATAGCTCGTACAGGAAGTACTCACCAAGGTCTGTATTGGGGCCAGCAAGTAGCTGCATAAATTTGTCTAATCGGGATGCTTCTCTTTCAGTTAATGCAGGAGTAACTGAGGTACTGTAGTCTGCCATCCCACTCACCAAGGGAGGTGTGGAAGTTTGTGGAAGGGACTGCGATCTCTGCATGGAAGAATTTTCACTAGCGTTATCTGAAGGGAAAAAGAAGCATAACAGTCAGCCTCAGCGAGTGAGAAGGCTACCAATAACTTGAATTTAATTTGTAAATTTAAAATTGAATTATGTTCTGAAGAAATGTAAGCTCAAGTAAAAAAAAACAAGTTTGTACTTCAAATTACTTGGATTTAGCAGGAGGAGTATTCCTCTTCCAAGCAGCACTCCACAATTTAGAAAAATCAATTAGAGATCATACTAACAGAAAGGTTACTTGATCTCCAAAACCTCTGTGCTACTGAAGGGTGTTTCTATTCCCATCACCATTCTTAAAAAAAAGCCCAGGTAGGAAATCATTGCAATTGATTACTTTAAAGTTTATACATAAAACACAGACCAGATCCCATGGTGATGGGACTTGCCAGTTCACATGTGTGGTTTTCTCCAGTTTTTCTATATACTTTATACAGATAGCATTTTAGTATCAATTTCTCCACAACAGTAAGAATATTATTAATTACATACACCTTGGTGCAGTTAACCATTAAAATACATTCACAAGTACAGCTTTCTTCCAAAACTAAGGATGTATTAAGGCTGAAAACAAATGTTTAACTGTTCTTCCCTCACTCACGTCTTTCTCACACACATGCTTTACAGTTTAGTATGGCACGCAGTATCTCCCTTAAATTAATATTGATTAATAATAATATCCCATGACATTAAGAAAATGTTAGGAAGGGGTTGACGTCTTAAAGGGTAAATATTATATCTCTCCTCACTTTTAATGTCACCTTTATTTTTTAACGTACCTGATGAACTCGATGTATGTCCTTCACTGACTGATTTAACAAGCCTATTATCACCACATGCAATTGAAGTTAGCTCTGCAGGTTCTACTTGTTTTTCTTCCTGAAATTTATGCTGTTCCTGTAACTTGCTATGATTCTGAATGACTTTGTGAGCCGTTTCCATGACCACTTCTGTATTTAGGTTTTCAGCAGCTATTGCTAAGAGTTCATCATCATCATCACCCAGATCCCAAGCATCACTTGTGTTACTTTCAAATTCTTGGAAGGTGCTGACTTTCTTTAATTTCACTGGAGTTGTAGGTGGCTTTGAACCTGGTTTTATCAAGCTGTTAAAAAAAAATAAACAATATTTAGACAACCAGTAATGGAGCAAGCAAAACACTATGGATAGATCAAAAAAAACCCAAAAGTCCATGCTTGACATTATATAGGTATCAGATATTTATCTTCTTCCATTGTAACATACAGCTGAATATGTCTGAGAACAAGGGCAGGTAAAAGCTGACTCTTCCTGGCTTTGAACAGAAACTGAGCAAATCTTTCCATTCCTTGCATTAAAAAAAAAAGAAGAAGAAACCAATGCTAAAGTAAAATAAAATGAATACTACTGCAGTAGTTTGTAAGATAGACAGGATACATTGCAGTTCTCTTGCTTCATTAAATTCTGTAGAGATTTCAGGCCTTTCAGTGCAATTGCTGTATAACCACATAGGAGCAGTAATCAAGTCATCAGGTCTACTCCTAACTCATCATAAGCAATTATGCAACACAATCACCATCATAAACAAATCAAGTCTCACCTTCAAACTCATTAGATCTATGATTCTTCCCCATTCAGGCACTGCAGCACAAGTTTGCTTCAGAACTTTGCTCTTCTTATAGCCAAGATATTTCTTTATTTACTAGTTTAAGTGTACCCCTATCAGCTCCTAACCTTTTGTGCCTCTGTCCACACACAGTACAAGAGAGAAGAACCAAGTATCCATCCCTTGCTTGGCACTTGTTCTCACTTACAGTAATGCAGAGCAATAACATCTCCCTTCAGATTTCAGCTAAATAAGGCATTAAGTTCAGACAGTTTCTCACTCTGCTCTCAAAAAAGAAAAAGTTAACAGCAGTAACTTAATTGCCCTTTCTGACCATCCCTGGTATTCTGGCTTTCTACGCGTGCTTGTTTAACTTCTTTTGTGTTAAGACAGGGCAGCCAGATCTGGAAATCAGAAAAGGTTCTCACACCAGTCTTCATAAAATGTCATTATATTGAATCTCTTTCCTAACAGGTGTTACAACTCTAAAACTTACAACCAACTTGTCACCATAGTCTAAAACAGCAAGGTCTTTCACCTCTTCTGCCATCACTTCAAACAACAAGCTTCTAGTTTTTGTTACTGGGGCTCTCTTTATAACTCTACATTTTGAACCAATTCATCCTATTCTGTTTCCTTCAGTCCTCAAGGTCACACATTTCAACCGTCTTCAACTCTACCATCTGAAAATTAACTTGCACGTGTTTACTTCTTGTGCCATTTCAAACCTGCCTTTGAAGAAATCCACCAGAAGTATGACCTCCTTCCAAGCCAAGACTTTTCCTTCTAACGTTATTTTTCATCCCTACTACTTTGGGCCATTCATTTCATTGGTCATAAAAATTTTCCCAAAATTCTAACATACACCAATGTTTTAACAGCAATACTGGTTTCAGAGCAGCTGTGAAATCTACCAACAAACCAGAAACAACTTTGTCCTTGGCAAAGCTTAAAACAAACTGTTTCTAAAAAAAAAAAAAAAAAAAAAAAAAAATTTTTTAAAAAAAAAAAAAAAAAAAAAAAGACAATAAAGCAAAATATAAAAAGCAGACGCTGTCAGAATGCAGCATTTTGCTAAACACCTCAGTCATACAGAGATGAGAATCATTCATTTGCACCAGTTGTGGGCTATCAGAATGACACTTCTTTGGCTATTAACGATGTTTAACATTATATTGCCACTTTCACATACATTGTTTCCTGATACCAAATAACCATGGTCTAAGGCAATAAACTCTCATATCACTGCAAAATCTATTCTACCATCTTCTTCTCACTCACAAGCAAAATACTCACCTTTGCCTCAAAATTATCTACACCACAACCCGACTCTTTTCTTTTATAGACAGACAAACAGAGGCAGCCCATCAACAGAAAGATGCATGCACAAAATTCACTTACACCTGAGCTGTAAGCTTCATCTACTAATTTCAGATCAGTATTTACCATACAATTTCCAATTTATAAGGCACTGCAAACAGATAATAAAAGTTGGCAATCTGTGTTAGTTAAGAACTGAATAGCTGATTTATTGCTCCCGATATGGTAAGCACCAGGAAATTGAACAGAAGAAGTTAGAACAGAGAAGTCAAGATTATGACAAAAACTGAAAAAGGAAGACAAGCTTTATAGCCAACAAGGAGAAAAAAATGAGAGTAGGCAGAGGAGATCCAAATTACCTGGAATATTTAAATATGAAGTTAACTTACGTTCCATGCAATAATGGATCGAAAGGCGGATGCTGAGCTCCATATACGTGTTGAATACTAAAGGAAAAGAAAGAGACTTATCACAAAAATAATAAAACATTTGGGGGGTTTCTGTGTATTGAAATAAATAGTCAATAACAAACAGAACTGTTCCAACGGTTTTCCATTTCAAAAAAATCCCACAAACCACTAAAAATAATGAGACTGAAATTGAAGTGTATACTAAGAAGCAGCTTAATCAAAATCATAGATCTGCTATAGAGGAGCCGTTTTTTAGGCCAAAGCTAACTTTGGATGACTTATTTTTCTGACCAGGAATTAAAACAAGGAAAAAACTCCACAGTAAGAATCTACCCTGCTTTTAAATTATCTCCTTTCTGATTTATCATTTCTTCATTTACCTCTTGAAAAAAAAAATTCTCAAGGAAACATCCACAAAGCCTGAATCTTCCAGGCACCTTTGCCACCCAAAATCCAACCAGTCAACTCTTAACCATTACTAAAGCACTGAACTGATAAATTTAAACAAGAATGCAAAGGATGATAGAGAATAAAAGTCATGGAAATAGTAAAAACAGATGCTTTGAAATACATAAGCTTCCAAAGACAGATTTATTCACTATAATCTCTAACATAACAATACAGCATGTCACTGTGTCGCTAATAAAACTCTAATAATACAGAGGCAGCATTAACAGTAGTGAAATCAGCCCTGAAGAATCTATTGATTTTATGTGATTCCACACAAATCAAGAAGTCAGTCCACCATCACGACCGTATGCCATACACTCCACCGTCACATCTCTGTGCTCTCCTGCTCCACATTCATGAGGATCAGATGTCACTTCAGCATACTGACAGAAATCTGCCTTTTCCTTCAGACATTCTGTAAATGATTACAATGGGAACCCATCAAAATATACAGCAACAACAATCCTCTCCACACTATCAAAAATAAAATAAAAAATCAAAAGCACATTCTCCACACTGTCCTTGTTTTCTCACATGCCTGCAGCTGCCTGCAAATTAATTAACTGTAACTACTTATACACCCCGTGTAACAAGGAAGGTCAAAATGTTTTACCCTCAACGGACCTAGCAAAGTTACAAAATAAGAAGTTCAGAGAAGCAAGAACACTTGGACTCAAAAGAGTTAGTTTACAACTAGAGAAACAAAACCACTACCAGTTAGTGCTTATGGGTAACCAAGAACAGAAGCAGTTAAATGATGAGCAGGATTGTTTTGCTGAATTCAGGTAAATGGTATAAAGCACAGAGTTACTGTTCTCTAAGATCTAAAAATACACATCATTCTTACAAAAAGAACATAAGAAACTGAATTACTCTACTGTAAAAACAGTTTAGAGATGGGAGCAGTGAATGTTATTGTTAAGTAACCACCCAAAAACATTCCCGGACTGACATAACAGTCAAAAGAGTTAATGAGACTTTGGGGATGTATTCCCTGGAAAATTTTGAGTGAGAGAATGTGTTTGTAGCTCTTTGCAACATTACAACAACTGGGTCTGCTGTTCACACTTCAGGAAAAAAGTTGAGAAATTGATGATATTTTGAAATGTCAAGCAGAAAACAGAATACGATTCCATCACTATAAAGTGTAGCTTCCTGCATAGTATTTCAAAATATCGCAACTCACATCACTGCTAAGACCTACAAGTATATTCCCCTCTTCAAAGTTTTCCAGGGAATACATCCCCAAAATCACGTGAACTCTTTTGACCACGGCATCAGGCTCGGAAAGCACGTTCAGGTAATTACTTCACAACTTTTCTGGTACAAGTTATAACTAAGGGCTTACTGAGGCCACCAGCGATCTTCGATCAGCTACCTGGAGACGCCTGACACTGAAACGCTCCGGGCGCTGAGCTGACAGGAGAGAGCCGAGGGAGGGGCGGAGAGGCCCGCACCAGCCTCCCAGCTGCGAGCAGTGACGGATCGGACGCGCTCGCTGCGGAGGGCACGGAACCGGCCGGGATCCCCTGAACCCCTGCGGCTGGGGAGGCAGCGAAGCGGAACCGGCCCGAAGGCAGCAGTACTGGGCAGAACTGTTCCCTGCACCACCGGGCTGGA
>NW_010173721.1:28762-29040 GCF_000695765.1 Mesitornis unicolor | reverse complement strand
CCCCTCCCCGCAGCCCCGACCAGCTCCGTCAGGCTTCACTCCCCGCCATTGCCTTCCACAGAAACTGGACTGAGCGCCGCCATCTTGGGACTAGGAAACAACCCCACACCTCATTCGCCCCCCAAGGCGGCACGGAGGTATCAACCAACCAGAAGTGAGGGTGCTGCCGGGTGGGTCCGGTTGGGCCAATAGCAGCGAAGGGGTGTTTGATGCTCGGTGGGGAGGGAGTTTGGGTTGGAGTGAGGTGTGGTGGCGGTTTGGCTCGGGAGGGCCCGCCT
>NW_010173721.1:0-28653 GCF_000695765.1 Mesitornis unicolor | reverse complement strand
AAGCCTTGTCTGGGCCTTGTTGCCGCTGTCTAAACCCGAGCTGAGGCCACTGACGCCAGCGAGCCTCTCCCTTCCCCTCCCTTCCCTGGCCTTTCGTGGCGTGTAAGGTACCAGCCTGTGATGGTACCGAGACTCACTGTTGGTTCCTGTCTGTGATTAACTAAAATATTCCTATAAAGTCAGTTTTTGCATCGCAGTACTCTGGGTGTATTTCCAGGCTTTAATCTTTTTTTTTTTTACTTATACCATAAGGAGTAATTTGGAGTACACTTCAGGAAGAAATGCAAAACTTGCCTTGTCAATGAAAGGAGACATAAATGGAATATAATGAGGATGTATTTCAATCAAATTAGATCTAACACGATTTTATAACAAAATAAATCATATTTTTTCCACTTCACTTTTTTACAATTATTTACTCAGTTACCTTGGGCTGGGGGACTTTAATCTTCCTTGGCTTTAAAGTTGTCCTGAAGACTGGACTCATCCAGTCATTGTATCCACTTTGTTAATTTGCTTTGAGATGACAGAAGATTGAGGCTCTTCATACGTTTCTGTAGAGTTCTCGCATTCTGATCCGAGCATATATCACTTGTGCTCACAAGACAGGCATGGTTTTGTGTTACTCTCAGTGCTGACTTACAGTGGGTTGTTTTTTTCCTACATCCTAATGCAAGACTAATTTATTATGTCAAAGATTGTTCGGGGATCATTCTGACATAACTCAAAAACTGGCGTGAAGGACAAGACCTGACCTGCAATGCAGCGTTTGTTCTTTAGTAGATATTTCATGTGTAAGTTAAAAATAATTCCATTTTCTGCCTGCTTTGGGATTTACTTTAGCAGCTACCTTCTAAGAACTGACAGAAGGTTTCACAGATCTTGCTAGATCATGGTCCACGACTCAAAGCTGCATGTCGCAGTAATTTCAACACTACTAACAGAGCATGCTATGGGTAGTACCATCTTCTTTACTTGTGTCCTTTAAATAGGATCCGTCTTAGAGATCCTGGACCTTTAAGTTTTTTGTAATGTGTTATGACCCTGAGCATCAGCAACTTTAAAAGAATATGCAAGAAACAAAATGTATTATGAACTACATCTATTAGCTAAAGTGAAAGTGAAACCTGCAAGGTCATGAGCATGAGTGGAACTTTACTTTGTCTTAGCTAGATCAATTTAAATTAGACCTTTTGCTGTTAGAATACAAAAATGAGGTACTTTCAGTTGTTACAGTCAAAAAAGTGATAAATCCATAAAATACACATTCTATCATTAACATTAATATGGATATTAAAACTATTTGTGCTATATTTATTTGTTCATTGGTGAGATATGTCAAAGAGAAACTAAATTAGCTTCAGCCTAGATAGCCTAAGCCGTCTGTCATTTCTGTAAAAGTTGACCTGAATTCTGAGGGAAAACCCTCAAACTTTTGTGCCAGTCTGGTGCAGCCATGTGGAACTTCTGGTTCATTTTAGAAGTGAGGTTTTAGTGAGTTACATAATAAAGTCAGTACAAAGTAACTCTATTATTTATTCTTTGTTATATTCAGTATATGTTACATTGTGCTTATTTTTTTAGTGTGGTGCAGAATTTTATACTGGAAACAAAGAACTGTTACATTCATTTGTTCTCATGAGTAAGTTTGAGGCTACATTTGTATCAAGAAGAGCTGGAAGTACATAGTCACAAAATCTCTGTCAGTGCTACTGTGGATGGCTGCTGCCAGCTGAGACCCTTGGACTTAGGTCATCCAGAGGACTGTGCCCTCTCTGTTGCTGACTGTCAGGAAGGCAAGGACAATATTTTCATTCCCTTTCTGATCACTTCTATAATTTTCCCTTATTCTGTGTTTTATTTTATCCCTGACACAAACCTGTGTTGCCAAGTTTCAGGAGATGGGAGGGATTTGGAAGGATGTACCTTTCAAGAACCCATCAGGTCATTTAGGTACAATTCTTTATGCCCATCATGTAAGGTGATCCAACCACAAAGTGTGTGTGTCCTTGAGAAGGACTTGTAAAACAGTGTTAATAAGAGTATCATAGGAAGGTATGTTCACATCTATGCAGTATTTGGAGAAGGTGGTCTGAACATGTATTTTCGCAGTTCCTGTTTAACATTTTTGGTTACAGAAATGTAACACAGGCAGATGAGGGTGTACACAGATTCAGATTTGCTTCCATATTGTGTCTGAGAAGGAGATCTGCCAGTGTTCAGGTGCTGTCATTCAAGGAGTATAACAACACTGCAGTCACCACTGGGACTCACCTACTGCAGCTGATTATTATAGTCTTCAAACACTCCCAAGAGTCCAAATAAGCACATGGGAAACTGGTTAACTGGTTAAGCTGCTCTAGCAAAGGGGTTGGACTAGATGATCTTCAGAGGTCCCTTCCAACCCCTACCATTCTGTGATTCTGTAATGTTGAGTTGTGCTTAACTGTAGTTACAGCACTTCAAACATCCAAACTGTCTATTTTAAAGTCCACACAGCTGTATTAACTAAGCTCTGCCCTACTGGGATTGCAGTATAAACTTGTACTAATATTTCACTTACCACTTTCATGGGAATTTTTGTTACTTCAGAGCAAGAAGAAATATTTTAAAAACTCTATTTGTTTTGTTTCATGCAAAGTTGTAGTCAAGAATTTATAGTTAGGAAGAGGTTTGTTGCCAGCATGGGCAAATAATGTATTAAACTATTGTTTGCAGGCAGTGGGCTTTTCTTTTTTCTTTTTTTTTCTTTGCTTTTATTTTTCTGGGGCATCTTTTAGAATCCAGTCACTGTGTACAGTTGGCAAATGGTATTTTGAGTATGTCCCGAAAGTTTCTGTACGTTATAAAATGCAGAAATGTAGCCACTTTCTTGGCTGATCAAAATTAAGAGAGTTGTACCTTGCACTAGCAGTATTTTGAACAAAGTAGACATGTTTCTTTAGGGTGATAGCTGGTGAGTTAAATATGCAGGTGTTTCAGCAGACATTCAGTTAAAACAAACTGTGTTTCAGCTTATCTGTTCTAGTGAGCTTCCGCTAATATAGCTGTGCTGGTACAGTTACACAGGTAGTCTTTTCTGTGGAGGTGCAGTCTATTGGGAAAAAGCAGCTTTTCTGATTACGCATGGGGAAGTATAGATTGATGCTAAACAAAACTAACAAAGCTGACAACAGCACTCCCCTGCTAATGTAGCTACACTCACACCAGGAGGATTTGCTGATAAAGTTGTGTAAGCTAGGGAGTGTGCTTTTTAATGCTTATCCTTACATCGCTGTGTCAGCACCGTGCTGGGATGTAGATTCAACTGTGAGGTGTGGTTTAAACTGACTTATTCTACAAGATAACAAGACTACATTTCTCTAGGTGCATTTGTTTTTTGCTTTAATCAGTAAGGAGGGAAAAAAAACTGAATTCAGGTAAGCCACCTTCATGTTGAAGCATTAGTTTCTGCACATGTTTTTACTGCTTTACAAACTGGTAGAAGTGTTTCTGAATGTAGCACACAGGGCTTTGTATGTTGGTTGATCACTGTTTCTGTTTGGTCCTGCACATGCCTTTCTACTGAGATATTGTATCCATCCACTTTATTGTAAATATAATGGGGGAAGCAGTTCTTTAAAATAAAATTGAGTAAAGGGAGGGATGTTGCCAGGCGAACTAACCAAAGACCAGCACTCTGCACAAAAAGAGTAGTAAAAGCAGAGCCACTTATACCAGAAAAGACAACAATCAGAGGGTAGAGTACTTTGTGACACAGTAGATACTGGCAAGGTAAGATAAATGGGAGAAGTAGTCGTGTAGAACCATGAAAGAAAGAACAAAGGGATGTTACAGAAGAGGGATAGCCAGTGGCTAAATTGAAAGAGGTTAGACATGGTCCAGCAAATCACATAGTCATGACAGCTCTTTCAGTGCAGTGCAATTCTCCACAAAATGGGAGAGGTAAAAAGGAAGAAGGAATCAACATGAGAGAGTAATGATCAGGAGGAGTCATCATTGCAGACGTCATAGCATTTTGTAACTTTTTCTCTGTAAGCGGCCTTGTCTATTACACATGAATTGAAAAAGATTTTGAAAATAAGAGCAGACTTGCCAAAATACACTTACACTGATAGTGGACATGTATGGAATTGTGCACACTCACGTTCTGTGTTCAGTAACAGTGAAAGAAGACTGTGAGAAAGAAAAGAGCATAAACAAATATGTGCTGTCTCTGAGTGAATGTCTCTTCTTTCTCCTTTTAGAAGAGAGATTGATGTGAGTAGTTTTCAAAAGCTGTCATTCACTAAATTATTAGTAACAGTGCTCATGTTTACATTCCATGCATTTTTAGGTGAAGTCTTTGGGTTTATTTTTATCTGTGTCACAGCCTCAACTGACAACCTGACACCATCAGTTGGGTGTAGCCTGGAACAGTGCTCTGGGTCCAAGGAGTGCTTGCTCACCAGCAGTCCAGTGAATGAAACAGCCCTTTCCTGGAGTCTGATGCAATATTCAGTTGAATCTTAGATAACTCAGAGGAGGAAGGATGATTTATAAGTGGAAGTGTTGGGTAGAAGACAAAGAAATTGGCAAAAGGAACAGTTCCTCTTTCCAACATACTTCTAGCTCCTTGAAATTCCACATTATTATGCCTCAGGTACATAAAGTGAAAATTTAAACACAGCATTGCAGCATGACAGAACTTCAAACATGGTGAAATAAATCACTGTATATTTGGCTCTGAGCCATAATAGTTCTCTTCTGTTCATTGCTGATAGAAATTGCATTTCTTTAAATTATAAAATTCAATTCAACTTCTAAATGTCACATTTATCTTGCTATGAGAACAAAGTGCAAGACAAAATCATTATAGCTTTAGTTGATTTTTCCTGAGGCTAAAAGATTGTGAGTTACTGGGAGAGCTTTAGAGGTGCCAGAAGACCTGCTTAGTACTGTGGCTTGACGAGGGAGTACAGAAATGGCAATACCATTTCTATAGAGTCAGTGAGAGTAGGCAATTCCTTGGAACAGACACAGAACCACTTCTTTTTTCAAAGTTATAACAAATGGCAAAACTGTCTACTATTTCTTTAATCTAAAAACTGGACATGAAATATGACAGAATGTGAAAGTTGGCTGTCTGGAGCTTTTCTTCTGAATCTACAAATTGGTTTGGTTTTTTTTAAGGTATCTTATGTAATTAACTGGAGTGCAAAGCCAGATTTAGGCATGTAATATGAGGGTAGTAGGGTTTCACACCCCTCGAGTTTCTTTTTAGGACAGCCATACACATCTTGCTACGTGGCCTCACTTGTTTTTCTTTTAAAGTTTGTATTACCAAATTTTCCAGCAAAAGTACCTGAAACAAGGTATCTTGTAACTCTAAGAAGGAATTGAACAGCAGATTTAAGTGTTTTGGTTCAACCTCTCAGTTTTGGCCAATCTGGTTCTAATGGACAACTTTGTCTCAAATTTCAGGAAATGCACCAGACATGGAGAGAATTATTTCTCAGCATTATTTAGTTTTTGGTTATCCTGCTGCTGTTGTTGTTACTGACCTGCTCTGACCTCTGGTTAATAACCTCTGCGAGTAGGTCTTTGAGCTTTCTTCCGTGTTGGAAACCTCCAGGCTCATGAAACTCTATAAAAGACACATTCCCTTCAGTTCATTCCTTGGCCAGTCTGTGTTTCTCTCAAAGCTTCTCAGTAGATGTATTCACCATAGATATATCGCATTTGGCCTGCCACTGACATCAATCATGTCCTTGACCCCTTCCATTTTTTTGGTCAAAAAAGCTATTTAGAGGTGAATCTTTAATTCCTCCTGTTGTGGTTTAGGGCTGGGCCGGCCACTAAATCCTGGACAGACACTCTCTATTAACCCCTCTCCCCTCCCCAGAAGGGAAGAGAAAAGAGAATAAGGGAGAGAGACTTCGCAGGTTGGAAAATAAACTAACAGATTTAATAAAACAATAATACTAATACTACAAGATAATAATGTAAATTGAAAAAATAATGAAGTACATACAAATATGTACAAATATATACAAAACCAATATAAAATCCTTCCCCCACCCTCTCCCCAATGACGAATACGTCACCAGAGGCTCTGTGGAGCTGGGCACTGAAAAAGTCCCAGACCAAACTCAGCAGCAGGTGGGAGCAGGATGCAGAACACACAGATCAGGATTAGAAGCAGATGAACCAGCAGGGTTCCGCTCAGGCCTCGGCCTCTGCAGGATCGAGATGGCCTGAAGGGTCCGAGATGGAAGAGATCCAAAATGAAAGAAGGGATCAAGACCCTCGTGATCCCTCAGCTTTATACCGAGTATGACGTATGTGGGATGGAATACCTAGTTGGTCAGTTTTGGGTCCGCTTCTCCACTGGTAGGTGCAGACACGGCACCCATGGTGAGACAACTGACCTTGAGCATAGCTTCTAGCAGCACTGTCTGGGAAAACAATGCCTTTAGATTCAGCAAGTTCAGCCACTTAAAAGAGGCTGAGCTGAAAAGCAAAATCAGTAAATAGAAAATTAGTTCCATTTAGCTTAAACTAGGACACCTCCCATGTACGTAAGAAGAATGGAGAATACTACACCGAATTTTTAATGGATTATATTCAGCAGATGTTTTCAAGTGTTGCAACACATCAAGCTGTATGTTAATTGGCATCTACATTTTATCTTGAGAGCATACATTTTTTCCCTGACAATCTTCATGTCTGACTGCTGCAGGTGTTGGTTTGGCTTGGTTGTTGGTTTTTTTGCTCTAGTCTTGTCTTTGACGATTCAGCTTCATCACCAGCTCTTTTTGAAATTCCTTTTCTGGTTTCTCCTTGGGGCTCTCTAAATCTAAGTCTACCACTGACTTCTCTTTTCATGCCTCAAAGCCACTGTTAGTGCCTTTTTTGTGTCATGTGTGTCTGCGTGAGGGATTAGATTTTGTGACTGTTTCTTGAGGATAGTAAAGCCTTAACCATGCTTTTCAACCCCATTTCTCTCTCAATTAATCTCTATTTGATCCAAATGTATATTAGAAGATAATTAAGTTTCACTATTTGCTTTGTAATCCATTTCTGAGTTTCTGTCTAGCAGTCAAAATGTAGACTGAAACTGAAAACAGCATTGTTCCCTTCTTCTTCAGTGTTCCACATATTTTCAGTACTGAAATCCTATTAATACAATTTCTGTAGAAAAGGATTAGTGGTAGAATGAGTTCAGGCAGTGTAAGGTCAATGACAAATACAGGACAGAATATAAATTCACTTTTGGCCTTGCAATGCATTGTATAGATATCTTCTACAAAAATATCTTCAGTGTAATACATTATAGTTATTACTCAAGTCAAGTAAGTTGTATGAAAATCGTGTTTTCTTTTTCTTAAGGAGAAATAGAATTTGCTAGTCTCGAGCTGTGTCTATATCAGATCTCATTATCTATTCTTTAGTACATGAATCTTTATATTGGTGTTTCTGTGGTTTGTGTATGCTCTTGTTTAAAGGAGAGCAGATGTAAAGAAAAAAAAGTGACGAGTATAATGAAAATGTTGCAGTTGGAGTTCTAGTACCAGGATCCTTCCTGCATCACTTTCAGTAGAAAAGAGTTACTGAGCGCTCCTATCTCAATGCTGTTGGCTGCGACATCCATTTTACTAGTGAGAGTGTTGGGAAGGCTTGTGATTTAGCAACAGAGAGGCTGAGAGCTTGGTGAAAGAGACAGAAACAAAATTATACTGCAGAGAAAATGAGAGTAACTCCAGGTATTTGGGTGAAAGGATATGATAAAGGTAACAAAGTATTTAATACATATGCTTTAAAGTGTTGCTGCTCCTTATCCAAGAGGTATACTCCGTTACTGAATTGGATTTATAGAGTACTCGTTAGCTGAAGATGATGTTTTCCCAAATTTAAGAATTTTGGTTGAATTGGGAAAAAAATCAAAACCTGCCTGGTTTTGTTCTTTTTAGACCTTTTTACTTTTGAGAAAGAGTACAAGTTTTTCAGCTAAGGGGAAAAAAGAAAGCTCAGACTAGTAAGTGAGAATGAAGTATTTCACTATTCATATCACTTTCTGGTATAACACAGCATGTAGCATCACATTGTAAAGTAATGAAAGAAAGAACAGCTTAGCTTCTAAACCTTGAAATGAAAATTTGTAATTTCACTGGAGTGGTCTTGACGGTTGTTTCAGGACTGGCAATCTTAGTGCAAGAAATTAAGAATACTGATGTAAAACCACCAGAGAGTCCCCGAGTTTTGAAGAGAAAATGGTAAGGCAGCTCCTTGGTAGTTAAAGCCATTTTAAATAGGAAGAACTCAAAGGATTAATCTCTTCTACTGAAATCCTGAAGTGCAGTGGTAATAATTCTAGTATGCATGGTCATTAAAATAAGATTTCACAAGTAGCTAGAGGAAATAAATATGTTACGCGTCATTTTTCAAAAATCTCTCTAACTCTGAAAATCAGCCATGGGCTGCAGAACAGGAAAAATATTGAAATACTAATGAAGCTTGAAAATGTCTGTATTTTCTCCTTTTTGGCTTTGTTTTGTGAAAGGAAAGATTTGCACAACGTGATAGTATCTTATACTAGACTAAATAATATGGCTGAGGGAAGAACAGATAGGGTCCTACCAGACAAACCTTTGCCTGTTTTTTCACACACCCTTAAAAAAAAAAAAAATTAATTGATATTGAAAAATAAAGTTTTATAAGTACTGCATGACAGAGTTTAAATTCGTCATTCATGTCACAGTGTATTCTTGTTGCCACATTAATAGTATCATTATTAATATTATTAATATAAAGTTGATCTCATACCTTCTTTGTTGCTTATGATTTATATTAAGTTGCATATGGTACCCTTCTGTTTGTACCAGTTCTTAGATAATGCTAACCAACATTCCTACTAATGCTTTAAAAATTCAAAATCACTGGTGCTGTGCATTTGTAGGTGGCAAAAACTAAGAGCTGCAAATAATGATAATGGCAATTACTACTAAAGAGCATACCAGAGTCATAACATGATTTAATGATTGGAAGTTAATACTATAAGAAGTTAAGGGGAAATAACTATCTACAGAGTAAAGATAAGCAATTGCGTCATTGGGTAGAGGATGTAGGAGCTTCTCCATAAAGTCAGTTTTTTAAATCAAGACAGGATGTCTCTCCAAAAAATATGCTGTACTTCAGCTACAATTCATTTGGCTTGATTGAAGTTTTTACTGTGTGAAAAACCTATGTTTTTTGTGCAGAAAATCAGAGGAGATGATCATAACAGTTGCTTGCACTGTACAACTTATGAATTGCTCTCAAAGCTATTCTCTTTTGAATTTCTTCTTTTTATTCATCTCTCCTTTGGCATGTACTACTTAAACTGTCTGCAATAAAGAAACAGTTACATTACATTGGTTTAGACATGGCATATGTACGTATGTATATATATGAATGCACATTAGATACAGATGCTCAGTATTATATATAAATCAAATTAACATGGGGGGTTGTTGGAGTATCACCAAGAATAGTGGCCTTTTCTTCTTTATGGCAAGAGAAAATTTAGTGGAACAAATTTATTTAAATTGCTGTGTCTAAAAATGAGGTTTCCTATGTCTGTGTAGGTGAAGAAAGGGGGCCACCTCTGCATAGTCTTTAGTCCAGCTGAGATCTAAACTGCTGTCTGGAAATTTGCTCTGTCTCTCTTCACCGAAAAGCCAGGAGAGTTGGCTCCTTCTGTAACATGGCTCATGAGAGGGAGTCTGTATAAAGGCCTTCTCCTTAGGAAAAAGTAACTCAAGCAATTTCTTCATAGCTCTTAAATAATTAGGCAGTTGAAGTGTGAACATATGGGAGCAGTGAAGGAATAAATCATTACAGCAGCAGCTATAGGAGTTTTTTATAGTATTCCAATTTTTTGTCTATTACATGCTGCATAATAGAATAAAATGGTCACTTTATTTCAGTGTTTATAGTTGGCAGTATGCTTAGTACCAGTAAAATTACTGAGAAAATTATTATAGTAGAGAAATAGCAGTCAGTTTTCATCTAGTGCTTAGAAATTATGGATCTAGGATAAAACTACCTTCAGTAGACTTTGGGTTTGACCATAATGTTTTTCATAGCAACCTTGTTCAGTAACCTTTCAGTATCTAACTTAGCTCAGAAAATCTTCTGTTGTGTTTTATAAGCCATGCTGAAGCTTGAAGCTTATGTGCTTTTGTTTTCACTCGTGTCAAAATGTGAGAGAAGCATTTATGTTAATAAATCCTTGTTTGCATTCAGGTTCTCCTTCTTGAAGGCAAAGGACTGTTCATCACCACTCTGCATCTCATTGCTCTTTTCAGTGTGCTCAAGCGTGTCTGGAGAGGGGCTGAGGTGCCCTTGGCTCCACGGGAAACATGTCATCAGCTCAACAAGATGTTGTAACGCCAGGAAAGGATCAATACTTTGATGAGAAGCTGCTGGCTCAAGACCACATTGTTATTTGATAAAGGACCACTTGGAACACTTTCCAAAGCATTTTCCATGCTATGAAGCTCTAGGGACTTGATTTGTGTCTCTGCCTAGGAAACTGAGTTGATTCATCTGTAAATACTTGCCTGCCAACCTCAGATAACAATAAAAATTGCACCTTCTGCCCACATTAAGCTTCAGCCTTTCACCCGTTTCAATAGTATGCGCTCTTTGGGAAGGAAGTACTTCACATATCAACAATTAATTCAGTAGGGAAGGGAAGAAAAGGTTTTTGCCACTTTCCCATTGCTGACACCAGACATGGCTAGCATTTAGTCCATACAACCACACCGCTTTGGGAGTGCTGCACTGCTTGGAGTGTAAGGGCTGGCAGCCCCCCAGGAGTTTGACTGTGAAAGGGAGTTGTGCTGCAGCCCTTCCATCCACCCCCAGCCAGGTGGCAGCTGCCAGGGCTGCCAACCCTGCCTGTCTCAGGATCTCCAGCTGTGACAAGCCAGGACAGCCACATGCCTCTGGGTCTATGTGTTATGAAAAGCAGGACAGCCAGAGGTGAAGGGCTTTCCATTGAAACAATCTCAGCTCTCCACTGAGAAACAAGTCCCAGAAGAGATTAGGATTGTTCAGGGTGCTAAACCAACGTATTTACTAGTATGTAACAATTGAGGATTATGCAACCAGTGAATGAAATAGATTTAAAAAAAAAAAAAAAGAGCTGGCCAAGCCATTTAGACTTCTTATATCCTCTTCATGCAGTCAGAGATGGCTTTAGCAGAAAGGCTGTATGGAAGTCCTGTAGCTCCATATGAACAGCCTGTTGTCTGAGTGGAAAGCACTACCTTGCTAGGTATTACAGCTTCACTTAACCCTCTTGTTGGGTCATTTAATCCTCATCTTGGCTCAAGACCTAAGTAACCCAATTTGAGGATTTATATGCCCAAACACAAAGAATTATTTTGTGACTGTTTTTTTCATTGAAAATGAAAACAATGTTAAGAAACAAGAAAGAGAAAAAAAGGAGGAATCAGCATCTTTTCATGATATGTAGATGTAATTATCACTTTTTAGATTAATTGTTTATATTCTGGTTGATAAAAACTCAGTACCTAGTGCAGTTTTGCATGAATCTGAATTGTTTTATCAGCATCTTTTCATGATATGTAGATGTAATTATCACTTTTTAGATTAATTGTTTATATTCTGGTTGATTAAAAACTCGGTACCTAGTGCAGTTTTGTAAATTGCAAAGTAAATTGTTTTAATAGAGAGAAGTTGCTCATTGGTGTTGTCATAGCAAACAGATATGTACCTTGACAGAAAGCAAGAATAACAATGTCAGATCATTTCTATCGTACCTGTTCAGGTTTAATTTCTCAAAAGTGCTCCCTTGTTCTTCCTTGTGTTCTGGGGTGCTGGAATTATTGAAGAATTCATGTCCATAACTTAATTGTTATATGCCACTATTGAAACATTGATTAAAACATTTGGATTGTAAGAGCTTCAGAATTATTGACAGAAATGTTACGTTGCCTTATTTTCAAACCTAAACAATGCAGAACCTGCTTTTCATATGGAAACAATGCTGTTCTCTATGTCTGGAAGGCAAGAGCAGGCTGAATACTTATTTCACCTTAAAAGAATTGCTTGGTACTTGTTTGCTATTTTGTTTCTTTCAACAGTGAATCTATATGATCTCCTCTGGCAGGAGAAACAGGAAAGAAACTTTGTCAGTGCTGTTGTGAAAATCCTTTCATGGCATCCATCAGCTCCCACGAACTTCAGTGGGATTGTTCATCTCTTTCATAGCAAGGAAAAAAGATCAATATCCAAGAGATCTTTTGTAGGCCTAGGAGTGCTGAAGAAATCAGCTAGCAATAGGCATCTGTGTTCTCTCAGTGTTTATTCTTCTATGCAGCCTTTTTTCTGTTGCCACCTGCTCATCTAACCTGCACTGCTATAGATTTTTCCCTGGCAGGTAGGCCTCAATATACACATGTACAATGCCTGGGAGAAGCTGAACCTAGGTGGTAAGGTTTCATGCTGCTCTGAGAAACACTGTTTTTTATAAACAGTCCAGATACAGATACTATGGATTCTAAGGACTGTAACTTTGAACAAAGACTTTTTTTTTCTCTGAAATATTCTGAGAACTTTTATAACAGCCACAAGAAAGAATAGCTTTGTATGCTTTTGAGAGAGGACTGAGCTTTGTGACTTGGTTCTTTTCTGTTACAATTAGTCTATTTCGTCTGTCCTCTATGCAGTAAAATGAACTCATTGTAGCATCACTATGTAAGTGGTTCTCACTGTCATTTCCTACACGATCAACGCTTTTTCTCATCTAAGCAGACAAAACCAAAAATTCCTCTTACTGTCCCTCATATAAGAGTGAAAAAAAGAGTCCACTGTCTTGGTTGTAGTTTTCTGTTGACCAAGTAGCAGACTTTCAATGTACAATTTTTCCTATCAAAAGGGAGCACATAGCTCAGAAATGTCTTCCCACCTGCAGAAGTGGATTGAGAGAATGCCTTCCTTTTCACAAGTGTTTCCATCCAGTACATGGCAATAAATCGAGTTTTGCAGTTACTGATAATTCCTCTTCAAGAAGGAGTTCCCTCTGAGGTTACTATTAATACCTCATTATGAGATTATGATAGGAGGTCTCCCTGGAGTCTGCCAGCAAAACAGCTGTTTGGAGTGGCTGAGATGGTACTGTTCCGTGCTGTAAAGTTTTGTTAATCTCTTTCCTGAAGATGAAAACAATGATCATTTGCACCATGTCCAGGTGTGTCAGCTGAAGACCAAAGAGTTCTGGCATGACATTTTAACCCAAAGTTTTTTCATGTCAGTGTGACCACTGAGATGTTAATGTGAATCTACATTTTTGGAACCTACCTACTTTGATAGTAGTAATTGTGTATTAGGAGAAAAAGCCCGTGTATTACAGTAACTGCAACATTGCCAACATTAAGGTAAGCATTGGAAAATTATAGCCTGGGAAAGGAGAAAAACAGTCCTTCATGAACTTTAGAGAGCACATCCTACTCTATCTCACACTCTGAAGTGTTGCCCTTTGAGACAAGTAAAAATTCTGCATGTTTATCTGTCTTTAAGGGTTTTTTTTGTCAATTTATATCTTCCCTATACACACTTTCCAGAGATCTGGTAAAATAATATTGACTTAAAAAAGGACTCTTTCTAATTCCAGTGCTATGATAGCTGTGCCCAAACAAACCCATGTGAAAGCTGCTTGAGTTGGCAGTAGTAAAAACTGTGCCAAATATATTCAGCTGTTTACTTTTGAGCTAAGCAGTGCTGCAGGAATCTTGGCATATGGCCCCCACTATTTGAAATCTGAGGAAATTCCCACTGGGCCCAAGACCAAACACTTTTTTGCAGCTATTGGGTGGGCTTTTACTACTGCGGTGTTTTAAAAGACTGATGGTTAGCAGCCTCTCACTGCTCAGGAATCCAGCTGAGCTGCTTCACAGAGTGCTGTTCGGCTTGCCTTGGTTGCGAGCACAATTCAGCCACTCCCAGCTGTGTTCTGCCCACTTACAGCAATGATTAATTTCTTCCCAACGCTTCAATATAAAAGTCATCTGCACTGAGTGATGTGCAGCGCTTCTGTTCCTCTTTGCTATATTTTTTAATATCAAGGCAGTGAATGATTGCTTTTTCACATTAGAATTTTCAGAAATGTAATCTCTTACATTCCTGTTTTTATTCTAGTGGCCCTACAGAAGCAGGATGAAAAATCTGTAACTGAAATTTGTGTTTTTATTTAAAAGGCAGCTTTAAATCTTTTTAAATAGTACATCCTACATCTTGATTAATACATAATTAATGCATATTAATTTAAAAAGTGTTCATAAAGTCTGAGAAAAAAACTGCTTTCCTTCCTGATTATTCATTTTTCAACATTTTGGTGTTTCTAATCTGTTTATTCTAAGCAGGGCTCATGGCATTATAGGGGTTAACACGTCATAATGCCAGTAGAGAGAGTAGAAAAGTTTATTGTAGGCTGTGAAGTTGGTAGGCTTAACACTTTCTACATTTTTACAAAATCATTACGGTTGCCAAAGGTAGCATCCCCCCAGCTTCTCATGGCAACCACACTCCTCCAATTCAGACTACTGCCCAACCATATAGAGTGGTCAACTGCCCTGCAGCCCAGGGAATGAAGAACCATAATGATTAAAAAACATTAATGTTGAATGTCCTAGAATATTGTAATACAGAAAGCTTCTATAATTGAAACGTGTTCCAACAAGGCATGACGCTATTCTTAAAGCTGCGTCATTTGCATTCAAGAGAAAAACCTTACAATCTGTTGAACGTCCATTCATTTGATTGAAAGCTTTTGGCCACTCGGAAATGAGCTAGATTTTGAAGCATGATGGAAGGACCTGGCTGTCTGAGAGAGCTTCCCTTGGGTGCTGTAAAGGTCAGCAGAATTCCAAGACAACCATTTCCCTGCAACAAATAGTATCAAATGTGATTGCATTGTAGGGACTGCATTGTTCATGCCCTAAGACAATCAACAGCATTTACTTCTAAACTATTCCAGGCTACAAAAACTCAGGTAGGATTTGATCATTCACTAGTAGTGTGCTCTAAACAATATATTTAGTTTGCAGGCTGATTTTCTGCTTCCACTATCAGCTTTGAAATACTGATGACTCCAAGGAAAACTAAAGTTTATATGCTAAAATGGAAAATACATTATGCCTTCCAAATTCATCAGTAGAAATAAACTTGGAATTTGATGTGCTGATGCAGTTTAGCTACTGCATCAACATGAAAGTAGCTTCTTCACCACATTAAAGTGACACAGCACTTCTGTGCTTACCATGCTCCCATATGAATCAGAGATTTTGCATGGAAGATATGTCCACCCATGGATTTCCACTCATGGAAAACTGCCACGAGGGGATTCTGTGTACCTGCTCTTAATTAAATAATATGATGGCTTTTGATTTAGTCAGATTGATTGAATGCTTGTTGAGTAATTAGTAATAATGTCCCAGCAGCACTGAGTAGTATGTATGGTTTGGATAGGCTATGTGTAAGTGACCAGGCAATTGCCATACAGTGAGGTGGAACATGTGAAAAGGAGGATGGATAGCACTGTAATACTTGAAAGATATCCTAGAAGCACATTGGACTGCACACACCCTGCCAGCTATTGCTTCTGGATTCCTAAACCAAAAAGAGGAGTCATCTACATGGGTTAAAAGTAGCTACCGGTGTTAGTGTGTTAACACCTACTTCATTATGGCAACAGGTTATCTTTGACTCTGAGACCATGATAATGATCAACATGATTTTGATTTCACAGAACTGCCACTTCACTAGCTCTCCATTGCATCTTTCAGTAAAAACTGATATGAGAGGAAGCGGAGATTCTGTACTATTTATATAAGGTGCTGTAGATGATCTCTTGTGGAAGTGGACAGATAAGCAGTATGTGTTGTATTATTGGTGGACTGGGGAAGAAACAAATCATGAGATAAGTTACACAGCCACATACTGATGCTGTAGAGGGTATCTCTGTAAATTTTATCCCAGATGAGTTAATACAAGTTTTACTGAGATTCCTCAGGTGGTGTACAAAGGCAAGTAAAGGCAGAAGAGGGATTGTTTTGTTTTGTTTTGTTTTTAAAAAAGATAATGCTTTCTAAACCATGGAAACTGTTTCACCAAGCAGTGAAACTGATAAAACTATAGAAATTATCTGGCCTAGTAGCCCTGGGCCAAATCTAAGTTTTGAATGTACAGCATAACCAGGTTTATATTAGCAACTTGATTCAGAGCAATAATGCAGTTTTGAAGCAAATCCCTTGAATGTCTCCACTTACTGTGTATAAGTTCAGTCCTGCGAACAGTTGTGGTACCCATGAAACAGTTTCTGTTTGGAAGGACACTAAATCAGAAAGGTTGCTCCAGAAGTGCTGCAGTGCTCTTCAGGAACAGTAAGTTCCTAACTTATTTGAGGACTATACCACCAAAACATCTTTCAGTTCATGCCTATCACTTTTCCCTGAGCATTGAACCACCTATGTAGTGGAGATGTTTGGCCCAGGAAGCCGGATGACTTCTAAATCAGGGTGAACCTCCTGAGCCTCATATAATGGAGATGTAAGGAGCCTTAGCACTGCTCACTTTGATCTACTGATTGCACTTCTAGTAGAGAAGAAAACGTGTCTGAACAATTAGAAGTTCCCTTGGCTAAGGCATTAATCTCAGGATTTAGGTGACAAAACTCTGAGGTCTCCCTGCTAGACTATGTTATCAAACATGGGGAATGACATTCAATTGCCTAAAGCCAGGCATTTAGTGCTATTTTAGGTGTAGAACAGCTGTAGGGTATCCACGCTACCTACCAGGTGCTGCTTCAGAGCCTTTGGACTTTTCTGAGGCCCTGTGTCGTATCTGCCATCCCAGAGAGACATCTTGGCTACTCAAAGGCTTCTCAGTTGTCTCTAGGCACTTTGGTTTAGGCAAAGGGTCAGCACCCAGGTGTGTGCTAAACAAAAAGTCAGGCAAAATTCTAGAGCTTTGAACCCTGAACTCCAAAAATCTGACCAGGTTAGAAATCCAATGGCTTCCATGCTTGGGTCCAAGCACGACATTTTGGTGTCTGCCGGAAAGTGGGACGTGGATGAGGAGTGATGGTGAGGACTTCACTTTAAGTCTGCTTTACCCACAGGTGTTTATGTCTTTCCAAAGAGCAAGGTACTTATTCACATATTTGAAACTAGTTTTAGAAGGCAAGACTCTAACATCCTCATTGGGCTGTATCTCACTGTCTGTGAATCAAGTATTATTTATTCTCATATATCATACTCTCTGTACAGCTAAATAGATTACCAGTGAGAAGAACACAGGAAGGAGAAACTTTTAACATTTTTAGGATTAGAAAATTACATTTCAAAGGTAAAGAATCCTTGCTACATTACACTTGCATTATTCTATAGTGTAAATGAGTGGGTGAGGTGTTAACATCATTATTACCTTGTGAATTTGGAGAGTCAGGTGAATGTTTTTTCACCTGCCTGTATATGCATACCTGCACATATACATACACTTTGTACTCATACTGTCTTCACAGAGTGAAAGGAATTAATGTCTTTCTTCAGTTTTATTTAGCCATTACTCATGTTGCTTTTTATCTGATAGTTTTCAGAGAATCACTCTGGCATTAATTCAGTTACATAGGAACAGTTTGTGTGTTTTAACCCAACTTCAAGCTATGTTGTCAACCCTACTATGTGTGTTTCTCTAATCAACCACACACAACATTGCTTGTCTTCTCAAACAGTGCATTGTGAGTAGGGTTTTGTGCTGGTTAAAAAAAGGGAAGATGTAGATTTTTGTCTTCTCCTACACTCGTCCTGTTTGTAGTTGGACACTGTCAGCTTCTGTAAATCTATAGTTGTGTTTCTGTTTTTTATTGAGTCAGTCTGTAACACACTTCTCTGTTTCTCTCTCCCCACTTCATGTTCTATCCCACAGTGTTTCAAAATGCTTCCTTCCAAAACCAGAATGATTTGTGATGTCGAGATTATCAACCATATGGTATGGTGAGTAAGTCACACGTGTTTTCTCAGTAGCTAGTGATCACTGGCTGTGAAAGACACACATAGCATTACATAAGAGTCTGTCCTAAGAATTCTAGTCACAGCTTCAAAATTTGCTTAAAAAACAAAGAGGAATGAAATGTTGTACAAGTCCATTTTAGACTGAATATGTATTTCAACTCAGTACTACTTATTTGGTTTGTATTATGGTTGCTGTCCCGGCCCTTCATAGGTTTATTTTACTACCATCCTACAGTGACAGAGGAGGAAGTTTCTCACAGCTAAATCTAGTACGAATGTGTTATTAGTTCAAGTCTCATTATTTCATTTCCATTTCTAATCAAGGCAAAGAATCTGTCATCAACAATGTAATCTCTTTTCCTGTTGACTTCCTCTTATAAATACAACCATACAATCATAACATCATAGAATGTGTTGGGTAGGAAGGGACCTTTAAAGGTCATCTACTCCAACCTCCTTGCAGTAAGGAGGGACATCTTTAGCTAGATCATGTTGCTCAGAGCCCCATCAAGCCTGACCTTGAATGTATCCAGGGATGGGGCCTCCACCACCTCACTGGGCAACCTGTTCCAGTGATCTGCCACCCTCATAGTATAGAACTTCTTCCTGATGTCTAATCTAAATCTACCCTGCTCTAGATTAAAACCATTGCCCCATGTCCTGTCACTACACGCCCTTGTAAACAGGCCCTCCCCAGCTTTCTTTTAGGCCCCCTTCAGGTACTGGAAGGCTGCTGGAAGGTCTCCCTACAGCCTTCTCTGGGCTGAACAATCCCAACTGTCCTCATAGGAGTGGTACTCCAGCCCTCGGATCATTTTTGTGACCCTCCTCTGGACTCAATCCAGAGGTTACATGTTCTTCTTTTACTGAGAACCCCAGAGCTGGACATAGTACTCCACGTGAGGTCTCACCAAAGCAGAGTAGAGGGGCAGAATCACCTTTCTCATCCTGCTGGCCATCTTTCTTTTGATGCAGCCCAGGATGTGGTTGGCCTTCTGGGCTGTGAGCATGCATTGTTGGCCCATGTCCAGCTTTTTGTCCACCAGTATCCCCAGGTCCTTTTTTGCTAGGCTTACAACATTCCCAAGCTTGTATTGATAAGGAGGACTGTGTCTACCCAGGTGCAAGACCTCGCACTTGGCCTTGTTGAACCTCATGAGTTTCACATGGGCTCACTTCTCCACCTTCTCCAGGTCCCTCTGGATGATATCCCATTCCTCTGGCATGTCAACTGCACCAGTCAGCTTGGTGTCATCTACAAACTTGCTGAGGGTGCTCTCAATCCCACTATCTGTATCATTGATAAAGATATTAAACACCACTAATTCCAGTATGGACCCCTGAGGGACACCACTTGTCAACCACCTCCATTTCGACATCGAACCACTGACCACTACACTCTGGATGTGACCATCCAACAAATTCCTTATCCACTGAATACTCTGGGGGACTGTTGTGGGGCACCATGTCAAAGGCCTTGAAGAAGTCCTGATAGATGACATCCATAGCTCTTCCCCTGTCCACTGATGTAGAAACACTTCAGATGAGCTGTCAGCTGTGCTGCCTTTTTAGAGCAACACCCCTTAATTCACTTGAGGTGTTTCATGGGATATTCCCTTTTTCTATAAAAGCAATTGGTTTGAATGGTTCCATTGCACTCAGATTCTTTTTCAAAATATCGATTACTCCTAATTGTAATTTCTTAGCCACAGTGATTTAGAATTATGTCTTTCAAAGTAATGATTTTTGCAAAACTATTTGTATTAAACCATCTGAAGATAGTCTGGAGGTGATTGATTTTTCAGAGCATTGCAGTGAGGTTTGATTCATAGTTCTGACTAAATGAGCTGGTTGACTAAAACCCTGTACAATCTTTTGAAAATCTATCACTTTCATCAAAATCTACAATTTCTATAAATTGTATTTAGAATGACATGTAGACTAGTCAGCTCTTAACATGTTTCTGATAAAGTGGTGCACTCCAAATTAATTTGTCAGCCATTGCCACCTGGCAAGACAAACAGATTACAAATGTTTATCAGGTTACTCCTCAGTGTTTGAATTTTCTTCTCAGTATATTCAGAACTATCACCAGGATGACTGGCATCCCTTTGAACACGTATGAAGTCAGGTACAGCAAAGTTCCTTATATATATATATTTGTTTGCTAGAATTAAATATTTAACATCAGTTATGAAAAGATCCTCTTTGTTCTCTGTTGCCTGCTTCTTTGGGGTAGCTGTGTCTCATTTTATATTCTGTTCTTAGCTTTCCATTTAATTTTGGTACCAGAAAATCAAAAAGAGAGGATGCCAATTCAAGTCAACTTGTGTGCTGAGATGTCAAAAGGCATAGTGCAGAAATAGCTCTGCTTTGAGGATTTTATGCAAAATATTGGCATGTATTTGCGTTCTAGTATCAGTGATTCAGACAACTTTGTACCAGCTGTCAGCATCTCTACTACAGTAGTCAGCTGAAAAACAATCAAAGTGAAAATTACTCTATTCAGACAAACTGCTTCAATCCATCTTTGAGCTGCTGAGAGTCTTGGTCTTTGAAAGACAATTTCACCCGTATTTCTAAACATTTATTTTTTATGTATATTGTACTTTTAAAATATTGTATTAACCACAGAAAGTAGCATTGTTAATTAAATCACATGAATTAATTAAACCAATATCAAAGAGAAAATTCACTGGCATTTAAAGAAAAAAAAACCCCTTCCTTCCTTTATCGCAAATCCACAAACACAACTTTAAAAGAACCTATGACCAGGATCTTTATCTTCAGAAAGGTAAATGTTATTAAAATATAAAATTATGCATCTGTAAACTTTGCAATTAAATAGTGAATCAATAACATTGATGAGACTGTAGCCAGAGACTGACAAGATTGAGAAAACCTTTTTTTAATTTCATATACTGTTATCTTTTCTGAGTTCATTTTGTTTTGATAAAAATATGTGTAGGATTGCTTTTTCCCTACCAAAACTGAAATGAAAATATGATATTATAAAACTTGAGTATAAATCATGAATTTTTCAACAAGAACTTTCAGGAAAGTCAAGTTTGTGATCTAATGCTACTTGACATCAAAATGACAGTATTCACAAGAAAGAGAGAATTTAATGTGTCATTTTTTGTTTAGCCAAATGACTTTGCGCTTCTGAGCATACTTCTTCCTCATATAATAACTATCTTGCAAATAGTGCCTGTATGTTAGAACATATTTTATTTTTGTAAGAATCACACAGAATCATAGAATATTAGGACTTGGAAGGGACCTCAAAAGATCATCCAGTCCAACCCCCTGCCAGAGCAGGATCACCTAGACTAGGTTGCACAGGAACGTGTCCAGGAGGGTTTTGAATGTCTCCAGAGAAGGAGACTCCACAACCTTTCTGGGCAGCCTGGTCCAGTGCTCTGTCACCCTCACAGTAAAAAAACATTTCCTTATGTTTAAGTTGAACCTCCTGTGTACTAGTCTGTGATCGTTGTCCCTCATCCTATTGCTAAGCGCAACCAAGAAGAGTCTGGTCAAGAAGATGGACCTCAATATCCATCTTTAACTGCAGTTATTTGTAGTCTTGTAGAGGTACTAAAAAAAGCATGAGCTTGTGAATATCAGGTCAAAAGTAGGTGTCTTCTAAGAAGACTGGTGTAAATGTTTTTGCTTCAGGGTACATTTGATATGTGAGAAGTTCCCAAAGACAAAAATTGATTAAAGCATTGCAGAACCTTCTAAATGTCAAGAATGGAGCAGGAGGACTTTTTGGTAACTGACTATTAGATATTTCACTAGCTTTTGAGTGAGCTTGATCTACCTGAAATCACAGGCATGATTAGCTTTTTAGTCAGAAAAAAAGAAAATTATTTAAAATAATAATAGAAATTAGGTTTATAGTTAATCTGATTCTGTGTGTATTAGCTAGAATTTTAATCCTGGCAGCTATACAGAAACAAAAACTTTTTTAAATAATGTAGTTTCTTCACAGATACATTCTGGTTTCTGTGTTATGGCTTTTCAAGTTATTGGGAGGCTACAGTTGTGTCCACTGATTCTTGGAAATGAAGGAGTAATTTCAGTCTCTTTGATGACATTGCTGTTCATCTATTTTATTTTGGTTTATTTTATTTTATTTTATTTTATTTTATTTTAATGATAAAGACCACAGGTGGTGCTTACAGAGTTCCTTCCATGGTTATCTAAGTATTAGGTACTTTATTTGTTTTTATGTGCCAGGTTAATTAGTTCAACTAAGCATATCTTGGGTAATACTTAGTGTGAAGTGTCATGATAAATAATGGGGCTGTGCTTCTCATACAAGCTTACTTGCTCGTGTTGGTAATATGATTATCTGTATTTTTATTTAGTTCCTGTGTTAAGGATATCCAGAACAGAAGGAAGTAAATTATATTTTCCAGTATAATGGTTTCTATATTGAGATTGTTTGCTTTTCAAATAATTTCATTAGTCAACTACTTTAAGTCTTATACTTTCCAGATATTCCTCTTCTGTTGCAGAGAATCTTGCTTCTGATGTGGTTTATGTTCTCTTTGGAAAGGAACTGTTTCTACTGCCTCTATAGTCTGTGTGATTTTTTTTCTATGCTTTCTTTTACCTGCAGTGTTGATTTACAGTGTGTTCTGCTAAAAGTAGCATAAAAACATGTCTCTTCATCTTAAATAGAAGAATAATCTTACTTTATTATTTAATTTATGAAGGCCACACTGTCTGGTATAAGTTAGAAGAGCCTTGATATGGATCAGAGCCCTGCCTGCTGAAGCAGAGCATTTAGACAAGCAATCTGGAAATAAAAGGTCCAGTTAAAATGGCTCAACTTAGAAGTCTGAAAATGAGTTGGGATAAAAAATGTTGCTTTGATGATGGTACAAACTTTTATGTTAGCAATTTTTTGTTTTAATCCTGAAGCTCTTTTATTGCATAGATTGGAGCCCACTTGAAATTTGTCAATAGTGTCATGCTGGAGGCACGCACACGCCCTTTATTTGTGTAAAAACCCCTCCAGGCAGAGTTATAAACCTTCAGAATACCTTACTGTTCATATACTCGGTAAGTATGAGCGTTAGTATCTGTGATGGAGGTTACTATTGAACATGATATGCAGTTTGATAATAGTCTGATAATTGAACTAGGAGAAATTGTCTGCCTGTCCAGTTACCATCCTCAGAGCTCTTAAGAACTGGCCCATATGCATGGTTTTGCAAAAAAGCATATGGACATGCTCCAGTCAAGGCCTGCATGGGCCTTGTAAAGAACAAATTTTCTGCAGTTTTGAGGGACTGGGAATATCAGTAAAGCACAGCTTTTATTAGAACAACTAGTAATAGTTGAGCGGGGGACAGAAGAGAGAAACTCTTGGATGTTTTCCATTCAGCGTCTTCAGTTATCCTTGCCTACAAGCACTGCAGGGAAAGACCTACTTTACCTTTTCAAGCATTCTTGCCAGAGCATAGCAAACATTTCTTACACAGACCCCTATACAACCTGTACTACACAAGGCCATCAAGAAGATAAGAAATCTCAGATTCCTGTATAGATCTCTTAAAATATGAAGGAAGATCAGTGATTTGTAGCCCTTTCAATTAATTACCATTTTTCAACTTAAGACTGAAGTTGAATGCTGCCAGAGAGCGTTATCATGCTGTCAGACAGGAAACTTTTGACTTCATTGTTTTCTAAAAAGATGCAGTTGGATGAGAGGGGGTCTCACAGCTCCTCAGAGCCTCCAGTTGAGGCTAATAATTAAAATAGGAATTAGGATCCTATTGTAAAGCAATGCAAATCAGTACTTCTGTGTATACCTGTAGGCAGGAGCCACAGCTGTAACAGCTTGAAACAAGTCATAGCTAGTATTTTTCACAGTGATAGGTAGTTTATGCAGAGAATATGGAGGTAGGTTGGCGCTTTGGAAGGAAGGAAGGATTCTGTGAACTTCCATGGTTCAGGAGCAGCATGCAACATTTCCCTTCTCAAGAAAACAAAGTATCTTCTGGATCCATTCCCACACCCTTCAGTGTATCAACAACTTTCTCTCAATTACCTTTTAGCTCAAGTGAATAAAGGGCTGCAATCATCCTTTTTTGACAAGCCTTTAAAACTGCTTTTTTTTTTTCCAGATCATTTCCAATAATAACTGTAGTTTAAACTTCTATGATAAAAGTGCTTTAAAATAGCTCAGGTACTTATCTAAAGAAGGTGGTGTCATTCTTTCCATCAGCAGCAAGAATATTCCACTCATGTTTTAGCCTTTGTTTGCTAATAAGTAGAAAAGGAATTAGAACATGAGTCAGTATTTTGATATTTAAAAGGAACTATTTTCCTCTGTTCTATTAACTTTGTCAGCTAGTTTCCATTTTCCAAAATATTTGAATTGCCAAATTTGGCCTTTGGGTATATTTACACTGTTCTAGTGGGACTTGTGTGTGTGTACTTGAGAACAGAATTTGATTCATGTGTAAGTACTTCAAATTGCCTGAGATGCACCGAGATAAAAAAAATTGATAATTCCCAAGCAGCTGTCTAAAAACTTTCTTGGGGCATTTTGTCTGTGGAAGAAAAGAAATACTTCATAGTTATCAATGAATAGTAAAAGATATGCAAAATGAAGTTAAAACCTTTTCTTGATTTTGGTTACAGTTTTAAATTCCTGAGCAATGAGATTAAAGTTTCAGTTCTGCAAGAGCTGTCACTTGGACAAGACCACGGCTGGCTCACACATACATGTTCAAGGAACATATTAGGAACATCTTCACTTGTCTTTAACTTTCTTCTCTTTCCTCAGTGGGACTGAGCACCACTGCAGGTGTTCCTTGGGACATGGAGGCATCCTTGAGCCTGGAGCCATCCTCCTGGGAGCACAAGGCGTAGCCTCTGAAGAGGTCCATCGCATGTCAGTTTCAAGCTGTGTTTTCCAGAGTTCTTGGTAAAAATTTGTGATTCTTTCTTACTTACAACACAGAACTGAGTAGATAGGCAAAAAATATGGTGGAATATGATTCTTCTTTTCTTTCCAGTGCACTTATGTGGGTATTATCCAGCTTTCACTTTGGTAAATATATTTTAGTTTTTCCCTTTAGACCTTCCACTCTCTCAGATAAGGCTAGATACGCTATACTTTCTGCTTCTGCCAGGGTACCACAAAGGCATGCTTGAATTTCACAGTGGAAAAAATAGTTACAGGGTCCTAATAAAGAAGAATTTGGTTTTTTATTTAATTTTAAGGATTAAAAAATTAATTATTTTGTGACTCAGCTCAAGTCTGTAATGATATAAATCAATATTTTAGTAATGCAGGTCATGCTGAAGAGTACCTATCTGATCTTCTTGATCAAAAAGATGTACCTGCTTCGAAACATTTCTTAATTTATTTCCTATGTTATCATCTAACTATCCTGTTTAATACAACATAAGATTGTAAGAAGTATTTTTTATAGAATCATAGAATGGTTCTTGTTGGAGGAGACCTTTAAAGATCATCTAGTCCAAACCCACTGCCATGGACAGGGACATCTTTCACTAGACTGGGTTGCTTAAAGCCACATCAATTCTGGCCTTGAACACTTTCAGGGATGGAGCATCCATCCCTGAGCATCTCACCACCCTCATCATAAACGATTCCCTTGTATCTAGACTAAATCTACCTTATTTCAGTTTAAAACCACTGCCCCCTGTTCTGTCACTACAGATCCTAGTAAAAATTCTCTGTCTTTCTTATAAACCCTCTTAAAGTACTAAAAAGCTGCAATAAGGTTTCCCAGAGGCCTTCTCTTCTCCAGGCTAAACAACTCTGAAACTCTCAGCCTTTCCTCATAGGAGAGGTGTTCCAGCTCTCTGACCATTTTTGTGGCCCTCCTTTGGACCTGCTCCAACAGGTCCATGTCTTTCTTGTGCTGTGAACCCAGAGCTACATGCAGTACACCAGGTGAAATCCCAGCAGAGCAGAGTAGAGGGGCAGAATCACTTCCCTCAACCTGCTCATCACACTTCTTTCGATGCTGCCAGGATATGATTGGCTTTCTGAGCTTCAAGCACATGTTGCCAGCTCATGTCCAGCTTTTCATGTACCAGTACCCCCAAGTCCTTCTCCATACATCTGCTCTCAATCCATTCATCCCTCAGCCTACATTGATACTGGTGATTGCCCTGACCCATGTGCAGGACCTTGCACTTGACCTTGTTGAACTTGATGAAGTTCACATGGACCCACTCCTCAAGCCTGTCCAGGTCCCTCCAGATGACATCCCTTCCCTCTAGCAAATCAACAGCACCACACAGCTTGATGTCATGCGAGATTAGTGACCTATTACAAAATCAGACACTGGGGAGAGAAAGTTGGCTTTAAAAGTTACATTGTTTGCTAGATTAATACTAAATGGGTCATAGAGATAAACTTTGTAAGTTTGTTACCTTCCTGCATTCTTCCCATTTGATATTGTGAATTGTACTTGTTACACAATGTGTTATTGTTGCCAAGTTAATTACAATTGCAACCCTTCCTGTGGCCTCTGTGGACACATGAACAAAGTGAGGTGTTTTTACAACCATGCCATTTCTCAGGGTGGAGCCCTGCGATCAGCCATCTTTAGCACTGAGATTTTAGGCTTTAAATCCTGCAGTTTACTGACGTTGCTGCATCTGCAGTTCTGTCTTCTCAATGGTATTTAAAGGCTTGTGTAATAAGCAGTAAAACAATAATTGACATGTATGCACTTTAGCCTATCAAGTCCTTTAGAAATTCTTTCTCTGTTAGAGCCAGGGGAGAAAATCATAAAGTAATAAAACTGATTGAAACAAATATTGTGTTGGCTCAAATTTGACCTTTACTTTCTTGGGGTGGAAGCACATGTTTGTATTCAGGAGAGTGCCAGAACAGGCACTGGTCAGAATTCCTGCAAAGACATTCCTGCGGTAGCACAGAGGATCCCAAATCGTGGATCAAAACACTTACGTTAAAATGCCATCCAAGGAATAAATAAGGAATAAATAAGTGGCTTCTCCTTATCTAAACAAATAAGAAATGTGGATGGGGAATGCCATTCCTGCCAGTGGTGCTAGTACACCTTTGTAGGCTTCTAACAGACCAGAGAATATTTTATCCATTGCATGTTTTACAGTTGAAGACTTTAGTCTTAGCTAAGCCAAAAAGAGTTGTCAAATTAATAAGAATAAAAGGAAATAATCATAGGCAAGAGTGGTGAAAAGAATGAATGTTTTACTTCTTCAGCTGGCATGGATCAGAGCGTGAGAATATTGATCCAAGTGACTGTAGGCTGTAAAAGATTAGCTCTAATTTGCCTAGTGGATAAATGACAAATAAGTAGCCCTGTGTAAGATTTTTAAGAATAAAACTTTATATTAGTGATCCATTAGGTCCTGGAGCATGTCTGAGGGGGTCACCACCAAATGAGTCTCTCTTCCCTTCTGAGTGTCAGCATTAGGCTGTGGTTTCCACACAGCTGTCCTGGCTTGCAGAACTGGTTACGGATAATGGAAGTGAAATGTGCTACGTATGCTACAACCCAAAACAAAAACTCCATTCCTGGCCCAGGGATCTTAGCATCCAAGTGTGAGAAGGGTGACAACAGATGATGTAGCTGGCAACACGCAAAGAAACAGTGAGACGCTAATGACTGCTCAGCAGTGGTTTTGTCAGACTAATGTTCACAACAGACATTTGCAACAAACAGACTTTAGTTTGAGCCTCAACATAAAGAGCTTTAGGGATGTTTGTGGAGGGAAGGACTCAAAAATGTAAAGGGTAATATAAGTGACAGAAATAAAGTGTTCCTTGAAATTGTGAAAGTGAGGCATACTTTGATATTTTCAACAATAAAGATGGCAACATCATGTCTTTCACGGCCAGATGAAAGGATGTTGCAATAACTGAGATAGACAATAATAAGTATTCATGGCACAGGAAGACTATCTTGAACACATAACTTTGATGACAGTTCCTACCTCATTTGTTTTGAGTACATTACAAGGTTCAGAAAAGAGTTCAAGTGCAGAAGCTTTTTAGCCCTGCACTGGCTCTGAACAAAGCCAGCTGGAGCATCTCTCTCATCCTCATGAAGCTGAGAACTGGCTCTGGGCTGGACCCACATAAGAATGGAGCAGTGACATTTTTCTCTAAGCTCTGTAAGAAATGTTCAGATCCAGTAGGTTTGGAGTAAGGTCAGAGGTGGAGCAACTGCTGCTCATTCTGGCCTGTACTTTGCATAGGATGCTGATGGTTATAAGCGATGGGTTGAGGGGCACCATGGAGAACCTGAAAGGCAGCAAAGAATTAAGTTTAGTAATAGCGAATTATTGTCAGCAGCTTTAAGGCAAAAACAAAATGTTTTTCATGGCAAAGAAGGCAAGGTTAGATCACGAGGTTTGTGGTACCAGACGTCTGTGGTAGATGTACTCATTACATTTTCATTCTCGATAAGGGAAGCTTGTCACTGTGATGGGCGCTTGATCTTCCCACAAAAAAGCGCACAAAAACAATAGCACGCGTTACGCGAGACCCCCAATCTCTCCTCCCTGCGCCGTGCCCGGGGGGCACTGGAACCCCGCCCGTACTGAC
>NW_010173720.1:0-6490 GCF_000695765.1 Mesitornis unicolor | reverse complement strand
GAATTTCTCAGTGACCTAATTGTTTTTACTTCTTTCATCTTCCTAAATGAGGTCAATGGCAAGGGCACAGAAGAGAGAATTAGCTCTAATTGTTCTCGGCTTCAGAGCAAGAGGAGACAGAGCTTCCAAATTTTGGAGAGTGCTGTACAGGGCTTATAAGGCACCACGGAACCTTCCAAATATCTGAACTTAGAATTGCTTCAGTTTAGGATGAGACTTGCCTGCACTGCCCAAGGATTTATGCTTCTTATGTCTGCCATTCCAGTTTGGCAGCACCACTTGTGGGTCTATGATGGCTCTATTTTATGCTGGCCTTCCAACAGTGACCAGCTCTCGTCCACACCTCCTAAAGCACTTTGCAAAAATGCATGAAGCTTCACAACAGATGTGGAGGCAGGCAAGTCCCACAGTGCGTGTCGCTGCCTTGTCCTTATTACCATCTGCCTGCAGTGACAGAGCTGAACCTCCTGCCCTCCTGAAGCTCCTGCCCTGCAGCCGCACATTGTGAGAGAGTAAAGCAAGACAAGGTAGAGTCATAAAAATGCAGGTTTGTGCCTGTGGATACACACCAACATCAGGTTTACAGAAAGGAAAACCCAAGCAGGAGCAAAGATGGAAATGGCAGAATTAAATTCTGACTCTCAGGAGAGAGCTGGGTCCTTTGGCTTTCTCTCCCAAAGCAGCAATGATTCTCTGAGGTCTAGCCTTTAGCCCTTCTCACTTCACCCCCCCCCCATACACAGGGGCATGTGTCCTAAATCAGAACTTTCCTCTGTGCAATACTGCAGTTTCCTGCAGTATAAAACCCCTATAGGACCCATAAGTGTCTCAGTAAAATAAGAGTTTATAGCATAGTGATCACAGGCAGAACTATTAAGAAGGATCAGGAATGATGGCCTGAGACAGGCACCTGCAGAGTTCTGCTCATACAGGTGGGAAAGCAATTAATTTGCTGCTGACCTCTTCACAGAGTTACTTCCCATATTTTGGGAACAGCTAGAATCTAAAAGAAATCATGCTGCTAGTATAAACAGCAAAAGCAAAACTTCAGTTCTCCAAGAGAAAGATTTAAAAAAGCCCACCCACCTGAACTTTGAGCACAGCACAATGAGCACATCCCATATTTTTTCATCTCCGAGTCTCAGCCCTATGAGACCAACAGCCTGAATGCTGGTTGCACACAGTGAAGCCTCTGGAATGCTCAGGGCTATTGCAGCATCTGCTTTACAGCCCTCAGGTTATAGCTGTGTTTTAACTGCCCAAGTACAAGACAAGGAGGAGAAGTCAGAGCAGGACTGAGGCTTTGAGAGGTGTCAGGTCAGTCATGGCCTCACCAGACCTTGCTCCTGCCGGTCTGCAAGGAGGGCACTCGTGCCAGCCACCACGTCCTTCTGCCTGGGCAGCCACATCACCAACAGCTCAAAACACTTTTATTTTCTCCCAGTCAGGGCAAGACTCAATGCTGGAAATCTCAGGAGTCTGCTGTTCCTCCCTAAATACTAATGCTAAAACTGTACTAATGAGTTTTGCACTCTGGAAAGATGCTTCTTAAGCCAAGCTCTCATTTTCTGTGGAGTTTTCAGAGAACACCTCCTCAAGAGACAGAAGAGACCTAGCAGGAGCTGTGTCTCTCAAAACACATGTGGTACCCTGTCCTCGGGGGCGGCCAGCTCTCATTAACCAAAAGCTACAATACAATAAGGTTAATAGTAGCACAATGTCCAACATTTCTAAATGGATTCTGCAAAGCAAAATTGTAATGGGAATTTTCCTGACACGTCTACATATGTTTTCACTGCATTATTGCCAGAAAGGACACCTTATAGAATATAAAACTACCCAAAAACATATGCAGCCTAATTCTGGGAGTAGTTTCTGAAAGTCTGTTCCTTCCTGGATGCAAGCAAAGGTTACTGTGTGTCTAGAATAGATATAGTCTAGACAGATGGAGCATCATGGGCGGGGGGAGGACTGAACTCACGATCTGTTTGTTTCCTGAAGTGCCTTTTGTAATGAACTTTCTAAAAAGCCTTTTTGTAAATTCAAGTGAATTAAATTGCTTTATATAGCACTGGGATAAACAACTTATTGACAATTAGATTTTTTAAAAATTACTTAAGCAATGAATGTCGGAAACAGATTAACAAGCTGGAAAATTTGGATAATTTAAAAATACGCATATTCCAGTAGGCTGGAAATTAATTATCTTCCAAAAAATGTTTTTAATTTAAATCATACAAGCAATCCCATCAAAGTCAGGGTTTTAATCGTTTTAGGAATAAAGATCTCAATCTTTCTTTTCAAGCTATGACCAGTGTCAGCTATCAGAATCCTCTATCAAGATTCTCAATAGTCCATCTTCAAATACTGTCTGTGATGAACAGTGTGCCCTAGAAATTCTTGCATGATCTGAAGACCTCTGAATCTTTAGCAGTCTGCAGCCTTGCAAGAGTCTTGGCCTCTTGCTAATTTTTGAAAGAGTATAAAACACTATGAACACATGCTGAAAACCTGTGCATAAAGGAGAATTCTTACAAGATAGTTGGTTTTGTCTGGCATCAGACATATATTTAATAAAAAAAGAAAAAGAAGGAAAAAACCCAACCAAAAACAAAGGAAGGAACTATCTTACAGCCAAACCAGAGAAAGAGAAGACCTGAGACAATTTTAGCAGGCCTGATGAGACTGTGCGTTTTAGCTACAGATAATATTATTTTAAGCTATTTTTGTTTGTACCACTTAACCCTGTTATGGCACAAAAGCCATGTTCTTCCTCATGCACTGTAATGCCAGGCTTGGTGCAAAGCCCAGAGGGAAAATATGAGCATGTTTCAGTTCAGTCCCAACTATAATATGTCCACTTATAGCCTTGTCTCTGGCATAGTAGTTTTATCCCTTCCCCATCCGTATGGAAGGAGCTCCAGCAAGACAGAATAACAGGTTCACGACCACTCTTTTAGCCCTTTCCCACAACACAGTGGTGGGACTTCTGTCTCAAGGCTTTTCTTATGGGGAAACTAAAAAAATGTTTGTTCAGACAAAGTAAAAACCTACTGCAAATGTATAATTTTTGTTGGAGTTAACATTTGAATTAGCCAGTCTTTACCTTGTTTTGCTTACATTCAGGCTATAATCTTCTCCTGCATCAAAAAATCTTGGTTCCTACTTCACAGATATTATCCACAGATAATTTAAAATGAGGCTTAAATGGCAACCTGTTTATACCACAAAAGGTGAAGCCAGTAAATGGACGATGCTGTAAATAATTAAACTAGTTTTTAATATTTAATTTCTATGAATCATAAGTTTGTTTCATAGTTCCTATGAAACCTGCCCTTAATACTAAGTAAAAAATAATTACAATAGCATTCTTCAAACTTCTGTGTTTGCATGGTGGTTACACTGAGCATGAGCGGCTGTGGCCACAGTTTAATGAGGTAAAACGGGCCCAAAGAATTTGCCCCCTCCTCTGCCAGCCCATGAGTTTTTACCAAAGCAGACAACACATTGAGTTGTGCCACATTGCAAACTAGAGCAGAGAATTGATCTGAGTCAAAAGTATCACTCCTGGTTTTTTTCCTTTAGACTCCACTGATGAAGGAAACTGGCAGCATTCACTTGAGTTTACTAGCCAAATGCCCATGTCCTTAGGCCATAGTCTGGAACCCTGATTTTGCACCTAGGAAACCTGGCATTTAGCAACAGAAATTCAAAGCCAAAAAACCAGTTGCTCCAGACTGCATTTTCACAGATGACCTGTCTTGGGTTCACAGCTAAGTTACCTGGCTGCCAATTAAGTTTTCAGTGTAAGTCTTCCAGTGTAGGAATTTAAGAACCTCCAAAATAAGAAAACATAACCCAAATCCAACTATACCCAGCAATATTGTGGGGAAAAAGAAATGGTTAAAGGAAAAAGTGGATAGCTCTTGATCTGCTTTTATGCATTCAGCACATAAATGCTTTATCATCTCCTACAATATAAGCAACCCAACATTTTTAGTACTATATAGAAGCAAATATCTCTTTTTTGTATTAACGAGAATTAATTTTAATCTGTTTCCTCTGTTTCCTCCATTCAGACAACCACTTAATACATTGATCTTACATGCATTTCCATTTTCACCACCAACACATTTCTTATAATTGAAATGAGCTGCTCTATTAAGCTTCTTAATAGATTCTGTGTTATCAAAACCCAATAACTTCAGGGCAATATATTAAAATAGACAACAAATTAAGCTTGGTGTTTGCGATGTGAGGCTCCATCAACAGTGACCTTTAAAGCTACAGCAAGGATGCTGTTTAAAATTGGTTGCAGAGAAACTGGTGTCTAGTATGTCTAATTGCATTCGTCTGTGTCAATGTTGCAACACCCCGAGACTCTTTGCAGACAGTTTGTTGATGGCCAGGAACAAATTACGGTTCTGATGTGAAGCAGCAATGAACATGTGCAGATGTAAATGAATTCACTTAGAGCTATGGGTCCATAGCAGTTGTGAAAAAAATCCAGGATCTCCATATTTAGCTGCATAACCTAGCACAAACACAGACTAGTTTGAGCAATGAAGTCAAGACTGGCCTTAGCTTTGTTAATGGAAGCAATATTGAGCATTACACACAGCAAAAAAGTATTCTGACAGTCTAACATGGTTATTTTAATTAATTATATAAATTGAATCCAATAGCTATGCTGCAATATCACATTAACTTAGTCTGAAATACAATGTGAATGGAGGTTTTATTTGTAAACCATGACAAAGATGCAATTCCATGTTAAAATAGAATGTAAGAGAAGTCTCAAATGTACAATGAGCAACTGGAGGCAGGGGATGGGGACGCCCTGCCAGACACTTGAGTGGATATTTGCCAGATACCCACTTGTCATGGTTTAGGGCTGGGCCAGCCACTAAATCCTGGACAGACGCTCTCTATTAACCCCTCTCCCCTCCCCAGAAGGGAAAAGAGAATAAGGGAGAGAGACTTTACGGGTTGGAAAATAAAACTGACAGATTTAATAAAACAATAATACTAATACTACAGGATAATAATGTAAATAGGAAAATAAAGATATGTACAAATATATACAAAACCAATATAAAATTTCCCTACCTTTCCTCCAATGACGAATATGTCACCAGAGGTTCTGCGGAGCAGGGCACTGGAAGAGTCCCAGACCAAACTCAGCAGCAGGTGGGAGCAGGATGCAGGACACACAAATCAGGATCAGCGGCAGAGAACTAGCAGGGTTCTGCTCAAACCTCGACCTCTGCAGGATCGAGATGGACAGAAGGGTCCGAGATGGAAGAGCTCCAAGATGGAAGAAGGGGGTTGAGACCCTCATGATCCCTCGGCTTTTATGCCGAGTATGACATCCATTGTGGGATGGAATACCTCGTTGGTCAGTTTTGGGTCTGCTTCCCCCCCCCCCTCTATTTTGGGTCTGCTTCGCCCCCCAGGCACAGACATGGCACACATGGTGAGACAACTGACCTTGAGCTTATCTTCTAGCAGCACTGTCTGGGAAAACAGTGTCTTTAGTTTCAGCAAGTTCAGCCACTTAAAAGAGACTGAGCTGAAAAGCAAAATCACTACATAGAAAATCAGTTCTATATAGCCAGAACACCATTCCACAACTCAGCCTCTAGGACAGGGATGAGACCACATCCGCTCTAGTACATGTATCACCAATTCCAGCTTGAAATCATACTGAAGCAACACTAAGAGTTAGGAGGAGTGAGGACTAATCTTTGTAAAATGAATCCAGATAGTTAACCCAAAAAAGAAAATATTCTTCATCTAGCTTTATGCTTCCTCTAGGAAGGTTTTATCTAAAAAGGCAGCTCCCAGCTGCTCTTCACCTAGCATTAGCAATGGCTAATGATTTGCACAGATAGTGCTGTGAGTAACAGGCCCTCAGCAGCAACACGGCTGCCCTTGTGATTGTACGCCATCGCCCCCTCACATCTTATCTATTTTTAATTCTAATTCAAAACTGCACATGGCCGGTTTCTTTGCAGTTTCAGTTTCTCTCCCAAGTCAGAGGTTTCTGCAGCCTTGTAGGTTGAACTGTTACTGTTGAAAGTCCCTTGCTCACAGTCCATTAGCCTCATCTTCTAGGTGAAACACTATGGGATACTGTTCATTTTGCATTAACCTACCTGCAAGAGCAGTATGGTGCCTTCTACTAGCATATTACATTTTTTTTCTTTTCCTTTAACATGGAAATCATTGTACAAAAGGCGTTACTTGTGTTACAGGTTTTCATGTTTGCCTAGGGCTTAATCATGAACAAGACTGCTAATTATTTGTACCTTCCACAGCATTTACTAGGTTTATCCAAGATAAGAAGAGTTCAGCCCCTTGTTCCACCACCTGCCACCGCCAGACGGCTGCCAGCAATTTCCTCTGATAACTCAGGGTTTTTTTGCAACAGATGATGTTATAGTTTAAGGGTTCTTTAAGTAAAAACAATTAGGTCACTGAGAAATTC
>NW_010173719.1:5549-37348 GCF_000695765.1 Mesitornis unicolor | reverse complement strand
ATGAGCCAGCAATGTGCCCTTGCAGTCAAGAGGACAAATGGCATCCCGGGGTGTATCAGAAGGGGAGTGGTGAGTAGGTCAAGAGAGGTTCTCCTTCCCCTCTACTCTGCCCTGGTGAGACCACATTTGGAATATTGTGTTCAGTTCTGGGCCCCTCAGTTCAAGAAGGACAGGGAATTGCTTGAAAGAGTCCAGTGCAGGGCCACAAAGATGATTGAGAGAGCGGAGCACCTCCCTTATGAGGAGCAGCTGAGGGAGCTGGGTCTCTTTAGCTTGGAGAAGAGGAGACTGAGGGGTGAGCTCATTCATGTTTATAAATTTGTAAAGGGCAAGTGTCAGAAGGAAGGAGCCAGGCTATTCTCTCTGATGTTCAATGACAGGACAAGGGGAAATGGGAGCAAGCTGGAACATAGGAGGTTCATTGCGAACATGAGGAAAAACTTTTTTACTGTAAGGGTTACGGAGCACAGGAACAGGCTTCCCAGGGAGGTTATGGCGTCTCCTTCTCTGGAGACATTCAAAACCCGCCTGTGCAACCTAGTCTAGGTGATCGTGCTCTGTCAAGGGGGTTGGACTGGATGATCTTTCGAGGTCCCTTCTAACTCCTGAGATTCTGTGATCCTGTGATGAACCTTCTCAGTCGTCACCTGCAGAGTCACAGTTGCTTTTCTCAAGGCTTCTTCAACAAATATATTCTCAATGTTTCAGTAACTGGTCTAGCACTAGAGTCACAAGGTAATAAGCACCATACCTGCCAGTTCCCCTTAGATTAATAGATGTTACATTAGAAGGACATTAATTTGAGGATGCTTCTAATATCTGTTTGAACTAGAACACATTTTTCAGATATGTCCTTGGTTTCAAGCTTTGAGGATAATAACATTTTCATTTCATTACCTTCCCTATTACGAGGAGCCTATGTCTAGCCTGAATTAAAGGTACTACTTTTGCCTCTTGCCTGACTAAAAGGAAAAAAACCCAAACAAACAAACAAAAAAAAATCCAAAACCTGATTTCAGTGTCCCTTCTTCTCTCAGTCTTTCACTGGTGGTTTCTACTGCCTTGGTAGACACATGGCCACGGGGCAGGTTGGAGCTGGATTTGGCACAATCAAGGGAGCAGAAACTTCTGCTGCAGCAGTGGGATCTGCCGCCACCAGACCAGCTGGGGCTGGAGCAGAAACCTTCTTTATGGGCAGCAGTTCTGATTTAGACTCCATGCTCCACCCAAAACTTTTAGCCAGGGGATAGAGAGGAGCACATGGCCAGAGGACTCTTAAAACTGTGATAAATTAGTTTAAAAGGCATACTGTGAAAATGGACATTGGTAATCCTGTCTTTTTAAGTTATATTATTCAAGAGCACCTTCCCTTAGCTCTTAGCCATAGCATGGTGTTGTGCCTTTGCAAACTGAAGAGCCCTCTGCTGCTAAAAATCTAGTCGACAAGGTGCTTAAGCTGCTGAAGTGCATTGAGTATAATAAGGTCAATTTGTCTAACAAAAGAAAATACACCCACCTGCTGAGACTCAGGTCAGAGTAAAGGTTGTAGGAATTTTGTAGCGAAACCATCTGAGGAGGGGAAATAAGATTTACAGTGCAAGGTGTGTTTATATCTCTGTAGCTGCATTTGCATATGAGATCTTCCTGAGATACCTGTCTGTGAAAAACCGGGCTCCTCTCCAGCACGGTCACCACTTCCAGGTTTAGACCAGGCTTCAGAAGATCTGAGAGAAGAACACCAGGCCACGTGGACAGCTGTATGGGAACCAGCTGCTGATCTATGTGCTGCTATCTGTCTCTAGACCCTGGTCATTTTTCTATTGGATTTTTCTTTCTTTTTCCCTAGATTGTGCATCCTTGTAACAAATGGCTTCAAACAACTATGAAATAACTTCTATTAAAACTATGTGAAAACACAGCACAAGGTCAGTGTTAGGATATATTTTCTTAAATGCAAACCACCTAAATTAGCACCATCAGTCTAGAGTTTAGCTCTGATGGGGTCTTATTCCAGCTTGCCAGTGCTGATGGGCAATGAATTGGCCTTTCATACAGCAATTTACTTAAGGCCAGGCTGCTGCCCCTCGTGTGCTTTAGCTATGGCACCAGAGTTCAAAAGCACAGTCATGACAAAATAGCCTAAAGCAGTGCTGCTGTGGTGACTCATGTCACCAATCTGCTGCCTCCGAAACCTTGTGCTTGGTAACCTCATCTAAGGCAAAATAAAGGGAAACCTGTTTCGCACTGCCACAGGTGCTCAAGGCAAAGCATTTATCTTGAAGCAGGGATAAAAGCAAAAACTGTTCTCAAAAACATCTCCCAGGAGAAGTTGCGTCTGTGACTACTGAGGCTCAGGGGCTGCTGCTGTCAGGCAGAGACCAAGGAAAGTGGCTGAGATGGAGCATCCAGGCTGCCTCATGTCTGCTAGGGGCTGTCAGACTGCTTTAACTGCGTTAGTAACACCTTATAGTTTAAATCTTCTTGCTTTGTGCTTTTTAAATGTCATATCTGAAATCCAGAAGCACATTCACCGGAAGCAACCTTTGTGGTTTTGTTAGACAATAGTTATGCCATGTTTTATGTCTGTATCTGTGTTTCTGTCATTGCTGCTCTACTTTAGTGCCTCTGGGCCTGTATGCAGAAGAGATGGAGCGGAGCATCTGACAGCAGTGTTTCACCAGGTCATGTGAAAACAGTTAAAAGGAGGAATATTTCTTGAGATGTATTTATCCAAGACAAAGAGTTGCAGACAAAGGTTAAGCCCATGGAAATAGTGATTAATACCCAATTCCTAAAAATATGACTAGCATCAGTAAAAATGAGGCATAGATGACAAAGCTATATGCAGGTTGTGTCTAATGGATGTGAACCAAACTGTGCAGAGCAGGAGGTTATGGGGAGGGAGTCCAGAGAAACTTTCTTGATGTTGCTTACAAGCCTGATACAGTAGCATCCTGAATGGTGTCAGACTTTGCATCCCTCTTTCCTTTCATGAAATAGAGATGCTAAATTGTTTAGAATGACACAAAAGCCACACCTGTGGTTCTGTGGTGGATTTGAAGAGTCAGCCCAAGGATGGGTGTTTTCAGGTGTGCTATCCCTGTGGTGACTTCTCTCAAACGTAGTAGAGTGATGATGCAGTCTGCCTCATCCACCCCAATATCGATAAACAGTGAAGGAGCATTGCAAACAGTAAAAAAAAATAAAGTACAAGGCAAAGGGAAATTCAAGGTTACCTTCAATTGGGCTCATTTTTTTTCTGTTACTAAGTCTAACTGATTATTCTTAGCACAAAAATGTGGATGTGCTGTTGCTTTTAAAACTTAGTTAAATATATGGTTATGACCATGGGTTTCCAAGAACAGAGAGAAATATCTTATACCATGCAGTTAACTTTTCAAACAACAGGAGAGAGAGGCACCCCACAAAAGAAAAGAAGCCTCAGCATCAATGTGGCCTAATTCTTCTGAGTCCTGTAAGAAATCTGTATTCCTGTAAGAAAGAGTAGTCAGAAAGCTGATTGGATCTGCTCTGCCCTCAGGATAAACTTGAGGTTGCTGATGACTTCATTGAATGGCTCCATTGCTGTACATCAGTGGTATTTGGAGAATTTCTTTTGCTTTTGCCTTGTAAGTCGTGCCTAGGTTGATTTTTGTGATACTCTCTCACAAGGTAGGCAGTGGGGAGCCTAAGAAATTTTGGGAGACCTTTCAGCTCTGTTCTTCATTCTGTTTTTCTGCACATGCTTCTAATGGCCACCTCCACTGTTACCAGCAGTAGTTTGTAGATGAACCTTGAAGCCATTCCATATTTAAGTCTGGAAAAATTTTAGAGGAATAAGGAGATAGGGAGAAGACAAGAATGAGGCAATTACAAGTATATATATGGCAATTAAATCTTCCCAGCTGTATAAGTAAGTACATAAAGTATATTTCCTTGAGAAAGCTCTATGTTCCTACCTCCCCTAATGAGAATAAAGGCATCCAGTTTCCATTTCCCTCAACTCTTTCTCGAATGTTTCCATGCATAAACCAGAAGAGGAGTGTGGCATTTCCCCTCATATGCATGGAGGGGAGTGAGAGCCTCCAGGCCTGCGAGAACCTAAGGTGTCTGGACTCAAGCTCTTATTTCAGCAGAAAAAATGAGGGCAAGAGGAGGCTGAGGAATCCTGTTATCAAATAAGTAAGAACTCAGCACTTCGTCTGCACGATGCTAAACATAGGAGAAGTTAGCTGTTATTCACTGATGCATTCAGACTTTTAGGATATGCAAAAATTGTGTCTAACAACCTTCAGAATAGAAGTGTAGCAGCTATTTTGGACTGGGGACATTATGCTGCTGTTGGGTTTGTGCAGTGTTCTATCCTGAGAGGGAATCATTGTGTTCAGAAGTTATTTTTTACTGTGAAAATCCTTAAACATGCAGTGTTTGTTTATTCTTTAAACTGCGAGTGCATCTCTCCTTCCCAGCTAGAAATTGTCCATATGACATTGTCATTTAGCACTTCCAGCAGAGTCGGAAATACAGTACGTCTGTCATGAACAGGATTACAATTTGGTTTCACACCTCAATCACCTCTTAAATCTTTAAAAATGACAAAATCACAAATTGTGGGCAGAATACATGTATTTATGTTTTCTAACCACTTGAGATGTTTCAGGGCTTCCTAAAATCCCAGTGTGAGAGCAAGAGCCCTGTCAAGAGATAATAAAGCATCCGTCTTGAATTAATTCTGATCTAATCAAATCTGATGTGATCTAATCTAATCTAATGTTTGTTCAACCTGTAGTCTTGATGCTCACACAATGACTTAGGAAGTTACTCCCTGCTTTAGCCATGTGTCTTTTGATAGCTCAGCTGGTTAGTCCTTGATTTCTGACTTAGTGATTATGCCATGGAAAGGAAGGCAAATTGCTCTGACATTGGTACGAAGAAGTTGTATCATGTCTAGAAGCAGCAAGTTTGGTTCTTTTAGGTGATCTACTTCTCTGCAGAGAGCTGATCCAAGGGTAAATTTAACAGAAATAGCTGGGTGGGATAAGGAAAATCGCAAGGGAGAGGCAATACCTTTTACTAGCTCAAATGATAGAAAAAAAGGGACATACCTTTGTTTTTGGGTTTTTTTTTAAAGTCTGTTATTGCTAGCTATCCTAATTGTAAAGTAAGTCCAGCAAAAATCGTTACTTGTCCCTGCAAAGCTTTCCTTGCTTACAGTAGTTGTGGCTGTTGCATTCTTCTGTGGTTTCTCCATTCCTCGGCTCTGAAGAGTTGTCAAGTCACTGGGAGATATGTCAAATCACTGCAGGGGTATGACTGACCTGCAGCACCACTGTCTTCATGGTCAAACTAGAGCAGATTGTGGTTATATGGTGTGGCCACCATGACATATACCATATGTTTGCTGCAAAGCTGCTGGGGGCATCCAGAAGACTTGCAGTTCTTACTCATCTTCCACTTTGCAATGGCAAAGCACAGAAACAGGGCTTATTTACCACAGATTTTGGCTAATTTATAGCTAAGTGTATGTGTAAATGCTTTGCTGAACTGTTCTTTGTGCAGGCAGTTTGCTTGCCTGAGCCTATGGAGTCCTAATCCTTCTGTGCAGTGACCTAAGTGAAGATCTTCAGCGTGTGTTGCACTCCGTGCAGACACCTTGTTTGCGTCTATCTGAGTCCAAAAAAAATGTCAGGGAAAGTCCCTGGGATGGGGACTCGGTCATCTGTGCTGGTTCCCGGTCCAAGCAGCCAGCAGGCCTCCCAGCAGGTTGCAGGCAGTGCTTGGGAGCTGGCATGGGCCGTTCCCAGTGACCAAACTGGAGGCAGCCACATGGTTTTGGAAGAGAAGAGCAACCGGCAGCATAGATGCAGGCCATCCTGTGCGGGCTGGCCTTGGTGACTAAGAGAGGTCCCTGGTAGGTTTCATTTAAAGCTGTCCAGGTACAGCTTTAAGGCTGAAATGCCTTTGTGTGACAATGGGATGACAAATAGTTTTTCATGCCAAATATTGACGGGTATTTAATATACACTTTGGGCACATGCTGTGACTGGGGAAGATTGCCTACTGATGTTGTGTGAGTGCTCCTGATTCCTGCAGTGCCGTAGTGCGGTATGAGCACGACAGAGGAGAATCACAAGTGTAAAGTGCTTTAAGATCACACTCTAGCAACTTTTACCAGAAAAATACTCTTGATTAGAAGTGTGATTTTTTTTTTAACAGCATTTCTGTACTACCGAAAGCCCTTTGTGGACATGGCTACGCTAAGGGAAAAGTAAAAGCTTTGGCCAGTATAGCTTATTTAGTTTGGGGCATCCATGTAAGCTTCACTGTCAAAAGCCTGGTGCTGTAGGCAGGAGCAGCTCTTCATGTGGAGGTCATAGGTACCCTAGTCAATGTTGCTGGTGTTCTTCCAGCACAGAATTTATCTATTCTTTACAACAATTTACCAAATTTTCCATTATAAGCTCTTTTGCATGAATTTCCATGGATGGCTGTAAGGAGTTGTCTGTTCCAAGCTGGTGTCAATTCTTGTGACCCTCCCTGCCAACAGTTTTCCACTCTGTTGCTAACTTGAGTAAACTCGGGTATAGTAGTTATTCTAATATCGGACTGGAGTGAAGACGAAAGTAAATGGGGAAGCTAGGAGTACTTGATTGATTAAGGGATAGGCTACATGATTTCTGAGCTACATGAGTATTTGAACTAAAAGAATAGTGTGAATTCCTGACTTCACTGGATCATTTCATTTAGTGTGTGTCCACACAGCCTCAACTGCAAAGCTCGATGTACAGCTGGAAAACATTATTTTCAAAGTTCTTTTCTTTTATCAAAGAATTACTTTTTCACTGATAAAAGATGCTCATAGAAATCCTTGTATAAGTGTTTCTGGGATAACCAGATAAGACCAATAATGTGTTACATGTTCTGGGTCAGACCAAAGCTCCATCCAGGCCAGTTTCCCATCTCCCCAGCAGAAGATGCCCAGAGGATATGAGACCAGGGAAATGCTATAGTGATCCTTTCCCAGAGGACTTCCTTAGCCTCAACAAAATGTACCTCAGCCTCATCCCTAAGCATGAGACAAGACCTTGGTATTTGTTTTTGGATCAGCTCAGCTGTAGCATTAAGCTGCATCATGGACATTTAGAGACAAGTGAAAGCCAAATACCTCAGAGTGCCTTTAAAGTCAGTGGAGAGACAAGATGCCTCTTGTGATGGGGCAAAACTTCACCTCTCTCCTGTGGCTATGAAGAGTGTTTCAGGCAGGCAGCTTAGAAGTCTCAACATGATGCCTAACATAAAGTATATGAATCATCCTCCTTCTCTGCGGAAATCTTGTGTGCAATGGAAGAGCTTCTGAAAGTGCACTATGTGTAGTATAAGAAAAAAAAGAAAAGATGAATCAAAAGAGAGACAATGACTGATACCGTATTCTATTATGGATTACATAGGATTTACTATGTACACATGCACATTCACTTGTGTCTCTGATATGAGGAATAGAAACTTACTACACTTACACATATATATGTATATGTGTGTGTGTATATATGTATGTGTATGTATATGTGTGTATATATACATGTGTGTTTATATATCTATGTATATATTTATACAGCATGAAGCACACAGGACACAAAAGGAAAACTCTTCTGTAAGCAAATTTGTCAGTGGATCCTGCGTTGACAATGCTGCAGAACTATCAATAGATAGGTGGTCTCACAAAATAAAATACCATAACTGTTATATTTCACATTTCTGAAAGGCCAAATTAATATCCTGGTGCCAAGACACCAGTGCCTGTAAGCAGGTAAATGTCTACCACAGATGCAGGAGATAGGGCACAGCAGGGAACCACAACACTGGCACTTAGCAGATTGCATGTCAGGCTCTTCTCAGTGGGCTTTGCAAGCCCATCAAGGACAGAGATAGAAGAGAGGGGATTTTGCCTCCTACTGAGAGGCTGTGAGAGCAAAATGCAGCTGCACAAATGCTTCTCTGCTCTGCAGTAGACATGTTGCATGAAAAGGGAGTCTCAAGAGCAAAGGGTATTGGGAACTGTTACCTGCCCCATGTGAAATGTTCACCCTGTAGCATAACAAAACATGTCAGAGAAGACTAGTTGAAAGGGTTTGGACTGAATTCTATCTTACTATATGCGATCTATATGAGAGATTAAATGTGTGTCCTGCTCATAGGTCAAGACTCTGCTGTACCAGCAGACTGACGGATTCCCAACAGAAATACACTCATCTCGGGGAGCTCATAGTCTGACAGTCAGACAAGAAGCTCTGAAAAGAGACATCCTCTGAATGATGGGATGTTTCTGCTTGATGCTCTGGCTGCCTACTCACCTAATGGAGAAGTGTGGGTTGGAAATGAAATTCCATCATCAAAGCACAGAGTTAAGAATGATAAGGGTGAGTGCTAGGGAATTAATTAACATGGTCATGCTCGTGTGGGATGAAAGGCACAAATCTTAGCAGCAACCGGGTTATGAGCCCCAGGGCAGACAGTGACATGTCTGTCGCGTGGTGGTCTCATATCTGGGCTGGATGTGTTTCTGGCATTTAATGTGTCTTAAATGTGCCTGTGTGCTGGGAATGGAGAAGGAAAATGACTCTTGAATAAGAGCTGCTATCTTTGACATAAAAATCTGGCCATGAAATCCATCAATGAAATTGCCAATTAGAGAAGGCATAGCTACAGTCTACCTAGTCTGCAGACAGGTGCCTGGCTACAAGTGGGTCATATAGAACACTAAATGAGATGCACAAGCACCTGCATGGCAAGGCTGCAGCATGATAAGTCTGGCCAGCTGCACTTGCTCTCACCTCTTTTGGCCATAAACCGCTAAGGTATGACTCTTCTGGCTTTACACTCTGCATAATCATTAACGCCACTTACAAGAGTTTGGTTAGTGGGTGTAAAATACTAACAATTAGTAAGGCATCATTGTACCACCACTTCGTGCTGATGTAAAATGAGAATGTAGGCTATGGAACAGCAAAGAACTGAGCCTCGTGTATTCACTGCTTTAGAGAATCAGTTGCCGTGTGAATGGGAAATAACAAGGGCAAATACATTCACACTGGAATTACACAGGCTGCCTGAGCTTTGACAGTTTAATGGAAAAGGAGAGCAACAGAACAGGAAAATTATTAAATGAATATGCAGTGCCAGTGGATTTGGAGCAGGAAATTAATTTTACTTCCCATTTCCCTTCTCCTATGTGAAACTTTCAGCAACACACTGCTCTAATGTGCTTAAAATAATTTGTATAAATATATAATATATGAATATACAAACACGTGTGTATGTAGTAGTGTAAATATATATTCAGAGATTACACTGTTCTCAGTATATTTTTCAGGGTAATTCTGTTTGAAGGAAAAATTCTTTTGCCCTTTCATGTGGATTCTCACACTCTTTGCGTGTGTCTTGCCTGTGGAAGGTAGGTACTTATTTTTTTTCCTAGTTTATTTTGGTTTTGGGTGCACTTTTCTTTTTAGAGCTGCTTTGCTGTAGGCCCTGAAAACAATAATAAAAAAATACTGTGGCAGTTGCTTCCATGTGGCTTGCCAAAGGGGTGTTAAGAAATTTTCCTGGTTGTTCTGTATGTGTGAGCTGCAAAGAGGTGATAAATTGCTGAAGGAAATTAAAGCGGGGGGTTGAAGCTAAAGTTTTGTACTTTTCTGGTTTGGGCAGTCTTGGATTACAAGCTGCTGGTTGCACTGGAAATCAAAAGGTTAGTTGCTCTCTCTGACTTACCCAGGAGTGCTGCAAAGACAGATTAATGGATAAAAACATCACGCAGCCTCTGGTGCTCTCTATGCTTGGGTTGCTCAGGTGCTGGAAAAAGAAGAAACCATAGTATATGAGAGAGGAGCAGCTAAAGTGGTAATCATAATACCTTGGACAAGCAGTCATTCCTAATCATGGAAATTCCTACAGATGTGGGCTCTTGTGCTGCCCTCCCATTGCTGTAGCATGGAGGCACCGAGCACCTGCACCCCTCAGACGTTGGCTTCTCCTGTGTCACTCGCTGGCTGACAGCGAAGGCAGCTGGATATCAGCTCAAAAGTTTTTTCTTGGATTCTTTTAAAGCCATTTAGCAACCAGTGCCTCTCAATGAATGACACTTTGCTGCGAGTGGGGAATTTATGGCTGCTAGAGTGCTGGTCACAGGCTTGGTTATTTTGCTCTACTTTACAGTGCCCTCAGTGCACCTACCCTTTACAAAACAAAAATGTTTCATTTATGCATTCATCTGTAGTGCTGCTTTGCAGGTCCTCACAAACAGGTTTTCTTTCCCTCTCTTCTTCCCCCAGGTTTCAGGCTGCTTTGCCTTCAACGTCGTCAGCTGAACAGAAGTAGTAGTGGCTCTTAGCTAGAGCTTTGGGTCCAAATGTTTTGCAACACCTTGTGAAAGAAGGGAAGTCTTTTCATCTCTGGGTCACAGGTGGGGACACCAAGGTGTGGGGCTGTGGCAGGAGTAACCCTGCATTATTCAGCAACAGATGAGGAAGCCTGGCCAGGCTGGGTGATGTTTCAGAGCAGCGTGTGGTTGCCCCTCTAGCCAGAACCTTCTAGTCTTTGCTACCCGATCTTACTTTAAACTTGCCTGAAGCTTGCTTCAAACCCAGCTTTGAGACTGAGCTGAGAGACAGGCACTTGGAGAGCTGCCCGCAACCATGTGCGAGGTCGCACAGGCTGCTGCTGCCCTGTTCTGCTGCTCGGGGTGGCTCCTCGGCCACAGCAGCACTGCAAGAGGCCGGCATCTGCAGCCACAGTTCACAGTCCTGCCCCTTTCTGCAAGCTGGTTTTCTCTGTCCTCGGTGGCTGTAACCTGGGAGTTGTTACAGCAAGCCAGCATCCTGTTGCATGCTTTTGGGGTGGGAACAGAAAGGCGGGGCAGTAACATCTACAACCGCCAGCGTGCCTCAAATGTCGATAACTCTCAGCAGTCCAGCTTGCACTGATTTTCTTGGCCTTGTTGTGACTGGCAGGACCAAAGAGGAGAGTGGGGTGTGCCTGCTGGGCATAGTGATGTAAAAGGACAGGGGTTTCCCAGCCTGGAGCTGCAGTGTTGGTGTCCCAAGTCTGCCACTTTCTTGTGAGACTGTCACTGCTTGAAAGAACCGTATTTTCTGTTGTTTGCCAGGCTGTGAAAATTACCTACGTGCGCAAACACATATCCAGGATGAGGCTGAAGTGAGACATTAATGCTCACCTTCCTACAAACATGTGTGAGACTTCAGCAGCAGCAGAGCTGCTGCTGGATGCTGTGGGCCCAGGGGATCCTGGCCGCTTTGGGTCAGCTTCAGCCCATGAACGTACAAAGTTGCTACCCAGCTGAGGAGAGGGTGCATGAAGGAGGAAGAGGATTGTGTCTGTCTTCTTTCTCTCATAGGCCTTGGACCCATGAAACACCTCACAGTGGTGTTGCCTGATGAGGAGTGGGCTGAAGACTCGGCACAGCAGGTTGTGGTATCTAGCAGGTTAGGAATGATCCATGCGGATGGTAGGCACCAACGCAGAAGCAGGCGTCTCCTCGATCCCTCTAGGAAACAGGAATTAAAAGTGGGGCAATCACCCTTTAACCAATCTGCCCCAGACACCTTTGTTAAAATAAAAATTGCCATTTGAGAAAGAAGAGCAGACTATTCAGGCGAACTTAGAAAGCTATTCAAAGCAACAATGGCAAAATATTAAAACTGAAAGTAACAGCATACTGACCTCGAATTGACATCATTTGCTGTTTGGTTCTCAGCCCTGGGCCCCTGTGAAACATCAGCTGCATGGGGGGGACCAGGTGGGAAAGGGTGAGAATTTCTGTCAGCACTAACAGTGCCATGCTGCCCCATCTGCTGCGCTAGCACTGGACACCATTGTGGACCATCTCAAAGGGTCTGGGAAGACGTGTCTAATTGTGGAATAACATGAGAAAAAGAGTAGTGACAAAAATATGATGATATCCAACTGGATGATGTCAGGTCAGCCAGCATGAGCTGTAAGTACATGTAGTAACTGGTCCACTGACAAGCTAGAGCTCACATTTTGCTCACAACATGATTTATCCAACAGTTGCAAGTAGCAAACCAATATAGTCAAAATTAAGTTGTTCCTTTTTATAAAGAAGGGAAGCTTTGTTTTCTTAATAACATACCAAATATTGTAGTCTGCCTTTGCACAATGCAGCGTAAACTCACTTGTAATTTCTGCTAGAGGGGTGAAGTCAGCTGTGTCTCTATTTCATTGTAAACTTACACTTGACATCCTTTCCTTGCATGGATCCCAGCTTTGATGTGCATTAGTAAACATTCATGACACCGACATTAATAATGAGTGAGCTTATAGTGATTTGCTCTATTAGATACTAAAAAACAGTCACAAGGCCATGATTTGATAGTGTTATCTCAACACCTTGCGTAGAGATGCAAGGATGATTTGGTGACATATCATCCTTGACACATGACACATAGAGACTATGCTTCAATCAACACGCAGTGCCTGCAGGCAGCGCGGTGTTACAGCCTCTGCAGGGGAATGCCACTGCCTGCGAAACTGCCTCCCTTGCAACTAGTGGTGACAGCAGGGCCATGGAGACTCGAGGAAGCAACAAATCAAGCCTGGTATTCAAAAATCAAATCCATCAAAATATAACAAGTTTTCTGCATGATTAATGATGTTTCATTATTTGCAGACTTGTCTAAGCAGGTCAGATACTGCTTTTTTATTATTTATTCTGCAAGTAACTGAGGAGTAATAATCCTGGTGGCTCCATTGGCAGTAGGTCTGGGCATAAATCCATCATAACTTGTGTAATTTCGTTTTAATTCTGCCTTAAATAACTCTGTTTAATTAAATTCTAGTTGCCCTGATTTACGTATGGTTTGCCCATGCAATGCACCTCAAAATGTACGGTGGCAATGAGAAAAATACCAACGAAGGAGTGATGTTGCGATCAATAAAATTATGTGATGTATGAAAAAAGCTAGATTATTGTTTGTTTAGAAGTGGAGTCAGGGTGTGTTGTCATAAACAGTAGTTCAATCTGGTTTTGCTGCAGGTGAGATCTGGCCTTAGCTGTCCATTGGCAATGACACAATAGGTTTTGTTGCTGCTCCATGTTGATGTCATTCTTCCAAGAGGAAGGAGGTGTTGACAAACCTTTCCTGGTGGTAAGTGCAACTGGTGGTAACATGGCAGCTCAGCAGAAAATACTGGTGGAGGTGCTTCTTCACACAAACGGGACTTTGAGCCCAAGCTCCTATTCAATTTATTGAGAAGATCAAGTGTTTCAGCGATGTGGATGTGCCTGTTGTGTGAGGTGAGTGCTGACTTTTGGCTTTTCCAGTGCTAACAAAGGGTTACAGAAACGCTGAAACTCAAAAATACAAACACAAATATCGGGCCTCCAGCCCACCCACTGGGCATTTCTAATTGTCAGGTGAATAGATGAGAACTGTCCTGATAAATGTCATATATCTTGTGGGTTGTTACACAGTGATGATGAGGGGAAAGGGGAAGGTGCAGAAAGGAGAAAGCTGGGGCTATGTGTCTGTACTTGAGAAAATAACAAGCCTTTCACTAGAAATGTCTTTTAAAATGTTACCTGGAATTTATAAAAAGGCATGATTGGTCCTGAAAATACTGGGTTTTGATGCATCTCTGGTGAGTATCAGATTGCTACCAGGGCTTTGTGGACACCTACACTTCAGGGCTTAGTGGCAAATGGACAAGAATGCAGGGAAATGCTGGGCAGGTGGGAATGTGCTTCTGTGCTCAGCCCATGCTGGTCGCTGCTGCAAAGACAGCTTTATGTCCTTGCAGACAGCTGTGGGCTTCAATTCACAGTCTCTGATGTTTAATTGCCAAAATGAAAACTATATATATATATAATTTCTGCATTGCTCAAAATACCGTTGCCTATGGGCAGGAACAGTAACATAAGGCAGGATCAATAGCAATTTAATTTTCCAGGTTGTAGTTGGTGGTGACAAAGTCTTGCACACAATTCCCACCTCTCCTAATGCCTCTATATAAAGGCAGGCAGCACCAGACCTCCTAAATCACCCCAGAGTGACTTGCAGGAGCTAATGAGTCCTCAAGGATGTACAGTTCAGTGTGCAGACACCAGAGGTTGCAGGAGCAGCACTGATCTGGTTAGAAGAGTTTAATTAGGACTTTGATCCTACCTCATTATTTACTTCAGTAAGAAAACTTGTGCACGTGATGTAATTTTTATACCTTTGTGGGTTTTTTTCACATGACTGTTCTGAGGGAGTCTCTTCTAAGATCCCCCCTAATGCCTCTCACCAACTCAGGATGGCAAAAACCAGCCCACAGCATAACATAAGCATCAGCTATAACTTCATATGTACATGCAGGCTTTGATTATGCATGGTGACTGTGGTAAACAACAGCAGTTTTGCTAATGCTGTGCTACTATGTACATGACATGGGAGTTACTGTGGGCTGGTGCTGAAATTTCCAGTGCCATGGGTAGTAAGTACGTGCTCTTCAAAGCCTCATGTAATCAGGGAACTTTTGACTTAAAACGAGTTTCGTACTGGGGACAACTATATGAGTACTTGGTTTCAGTTTAAACACAACTTAGTTTAGTGTCATCTCTTGGGGCGTTTGGGTGTTGTTTTCTCTTTCTTTACCAAAATAAGTGAAATTAATTAAAAAATGTCTGCCTACAAGCAATGGGCTGAATGCCCTAGCATGGGCATTGGGGCCCTTGATTTGTGTAGAGATTTTGCTCTTCGTTAAAGCCAGTCAAAGACTGACTGTCTATCTTCAGCTTGAGCATCCTAAATTAAATCTTTGTAATTTTTTTATCCAAGTCATTCATCTTCCTTTTGCGAAGCTCTCGGCCATGAAGCTTTGGTTGTGCAATACAATATTGCTGAGCTGCTGCATGAAGAATGAACCACACTTAGAGGGTGTACACAAATGCCACAAATGCTTCCCTCCCTCATATGTGATTATTTTTTTTCCATGTCCAGTATTGTCTTAGCTTTATTTTCATCATAAATAAGATAAACTAGTGGATGTGCAAAATATCAAATGCTGAAATAAAGCCAGCAGCTGAAGTGAGGACTTCCACCCCAAGCAGAGGTTTGTTCCTCCAGACTTTGATATTGTGTTAGAGCCACTGTTTCTGTAATGTACTTTTAAAAAATACCTGCAGTGGCATCTTACAGCTTTGTTAATGTATTTAGACTCATTCTACGATACACACAGTAAGTGCTTTTCAGTGAGGTCCTAGATACATGAAAGATTCAAAAAAATGTAAGACTTTTCATTGACAGCAAACGTTAAAAAGTAAAAGCTGGCTTATTACTTGAAGGAGAGAAAAGGCCATGAAACAGGCATTTTTACTCAACAAAAGAGATTTTAAGCTTCTAAATATGCAGAGACACTATATCAGCTTTCACAAATGTGTGCTGGTGATGCAGCCAACAACACTTAATTATCAGTTCTACAGGAAAATTAGGTGAGAAAATTACTTGTCTTTTTATATTTATTTTATTTATAAAAGAACCCAAAGACTATGACAATTCCCTCTCTACAGCATGTTAGAAATAGATGGCTTGTCTGGCTTAGCCTTCTCCCATGACGATACAGATTGATAAATTCCTGCAGTGTACACAATTTAATTTGTGTTACTCTTTTTTTACAAAGTTCTTTTTTGCAGTTTTGAAGGAAGCTGGTTTGGTGGAGGTGAAACACTCTCATCTTTTATAGTGTTTTCTTGTTCTCATATCTCAAATGACTATTTGATTCAATACATTGACCTTCTTTGCAATGTGTGGGCCATTGTTTTTGTGTGTGGATATTATCTTTGTATATGTCTTGCTTCCTTCTTCCTCCAGAAATCATTTGGGGGCATTAAGCAATACCTAGGCATGAAGATGCTGGTCATCTTAACATGTCTTGATGTGTCTTTGGCAGCTTGGTTTGTGTGTATTTTTGGCCCCAATGATAACACAAACCAGTCTGATCTCTGCTTGTAATTTTCCTTCCCACTTCCACTAAGTAAACAGCAGAAAACAGTGCTTTTGGGTGATGGTTTTACCATACAGTATTTCTTAGCACCCCTACTTCAAGATTTTCCTGGGTTTTACTCAGTCTGATTATTTCTTCCCAGTGCAGGGGCAGAGCAAAGCAGCTGCAGTTGGAGGGAAGAAGGGGTCAGAGCACGGATGGGATTCCAGCAGTACTGCAAACCTGTTTCCCTGTCAAACATTTTGTATTGTGAAATCACAGCCCCACGGAACATGGGAACAACAGGAGATGCTCACAGTTTTCAGAGTTGGATCTAAATTTGATCAATTATTTGCTTCTGACTATGCTAATCCTGGAGCATGCAAGAAATATTTCGCCCTCTGAAGATGCCTTAATATATGATTAGTTTCATGTCCCAGACTGGGCTTTAGTTCCTTCAGGCCCAGGTGTATAATAAAACAGAAGCCTGCCCAGACCAACAGTCCAGTCTGTGTTTGGTCCCAACTACTTCTTATGTATATGTCCTCTCTTCTTAGATGGACAGAGGTCAGTTAACACGCACTGAAAGGTTTTGTCCTAGCAAAGCTGGTTTACCCCTAAAGGAACTCTAGAAAGATAGGACTTACCTTTTTAAACCCAAAATAAGTAACTTAAATGGCAATGGAAGAAGTGTCTCAGGCTGAAAAAGTACTGAAGCAGTCAGGGATGATTCCACAGGTGTTTTCTTTCTTTTTCTCAGCAGCAAGGTGGGCTGAATCAGCATTTTCCTCCTTTCTGGCTGCCTATTCTTGCCCTGGGTTGACTCTCTCGATTGTGACCAAGCAGCATTTTTTTCAGGCATGCATCAAGAGGCACTTGGGAGCTCATAACTCCTAAGGGTAACCTTTACCTTCTTTTTGCTTAGTTATATTTAAGCTGATTTGATTTCTCTGTCCAGGGAGCGTACACAAACAGGGAGATGGTGTGGCACAGGGTGTGCTGAAGCAGATGTTGCTAATGAAAGAAATGTTCTTCAAATGCCAGCCTCTGTTCCATGCTGGAAGAGTCTCTGAGAGAACAGCAATGGCTACCATGATGTGTTTGTTTCATCCCGAGACGGGATCTTGGCTTCCCAAGAGATTCTGCTGCATGGAGCAAAAGATAAGGGGAAGTAGAAAAGCAGGAAGATAAACCAATCTTTGAACATCAGATTAAGAAATAAACCATCAGGAACTAAACGGGTTTTAATTTTGTCTCTGGCAACATAGGACTCTGGTGCACTTCTGTCACCATGTCAATGTAGCTGCTACACAGGAATATGACAGAAAAAACCTTGGCTAGAAAAGTCCTATTTCATGCAGATGATAGAAGACGAAAGAGAAGAGAAAAGTAATATTGAGTGGGAACAGGGACCTAGGTCTCAGCAGTCTGCAAGTTTCCATCCAGTATGTCATCCTACACCAGTGGTGACCATCTGTTCACCAGTGGTAAGGGGAGAGTGCTCCTAGGAATGCATGTCATTTCAAGGAAAGCAGATCATAGACAATGTATTTTTGATAGCAGGTTTGGTTGTTCCTTGTGTAAAATAGAAATACTAATGTCTAAGCAGTAGTGTAGTGTTCCCAGGGTAGAGAGTAAAGGAAGTAATTTAGAAAATGTTGGTAGGTCAATTAGAAGGAACATGTTAATTTGCCCTTGATTTCCATCAGGTGCCAAACCATTAAGAGCATATCTGATAGATTAAAACCGGAAGAGCTGAGAGGAAAATGGAGAGGGCAAATCTGGCAAGTGAGGAAATATAAAACTGCAGCAGGTTTCCTTCCCAGCAGTCTTTCTTCTGGGGTGCTTGGGTGGGCTCACTGATGAGCCAAAGATGATGTTCCTTCCAGTAATACTTGGTGATGCCACCAGCAGCATCATTTTTGAGCCTGCCTGGCCCACAACACCTGGAGCATTTCCTCTTTGTGTGCCCTGTTGCCTACTTGATCTGGTAATGGTACGATGTTGACACCCCTTTCTTCAGCTAGGAGCTGTGCCAGATTGTCCTTAGCTCACAGACACATTTATGCATGGTCAGCACAGGTGCCAAGAGGTCAGGGTGAGCAGGAGTGGGAAAGGTGGCAGGATAGGTCTGCCCCCACTGCAGTGCCAAAGCTGGCCCTGCTTGGGCATCAACCTGTTGCAGCATCCCAACACATAGAGAAGATCTTGGTCAGGAAGGGAAGGGGTTAGCAGGCAGTGGGCAGCTGGGAAGAGCAGGCTTCTGGCACAGCAATGTTGTTCCAGGTACATTTATATTCATTGTTGGGTTGGTTGGTTTTTTTTAATTTATTAACAAATGTAAAATAATAACTTGCAAGCAAGGGTCTAGTTGGCTGTTGGAATTGGTACCAGTTCTGATACTGGTGTGTCCAGCAAATTTCTGTATTTTCTAGAAGTGCACATGCCATTGCAGCCAAGGAAATCATGGTCTCGCAGGACTCAGATCTAGCCGTGTCTAATAAAAGGCCTGATGAAGAGAAAATTCTGCAAGATTTATTTTCCTCTGGGAAATTAAGCATTGTATACCACAGCACGCATGGCATATGGCTGCCTATCCATGGGAACACTGAATCCAGCCCTTGATTCAGCAAAGTACTGTAAGTGGTGTTTAGTTGTGATAAACGGGACTTAAGCGCAGGTCTAAAGCTGGATGTGTGCTTAACTGAATCAAAGCCTTTTGCATAGACAAATATAAACCACTGAGATGTGTATTGTGACCTGAAGCTATTTTTTTTTCTTAGGCAAGCGCACTAGATCAAAAAAATGGAAGTGAGTTTATTTTCCAGATTAATTCCACTTATTTTAGATGTGTGTTACTCTGTCTCTTCACCTGCCAGCTATCACTTGCACGCAAAGAAAAGGTACACCTAAATTGATTTGCAAGACCAAGTGCCCAATTTCCATAGTGCAGTGAGTCTTCTGTCTGTTATCTTCGTTATTGCTGTTATATCACCCTGCTCTGACTGCGGAAGACAATGGCCATATACTTTATGGTGGACAGTTAAAGAACTATGAAACAATTGACCAGATTTGTTTTCTTGGCTGATCATTTACAGATATGTCTATGCTCTAATGTTGAATTGTTTCTATCCTGATATGTATTGCTATCTAGGAAAGAAAGCACTCACTCTTGCCTGCCACCCTGTAAATGTCTAATTTATTTTTTTTTTTATGTTAATGATAGGTTGTAGTAGAGAACCCTAGAACAACAGTTTAACTCCTAAAAGTCTCCTTGGTGGTTTTAAGTTATTTGCTTATTAATTACTTGGAAACTTGCTTTTGCATTTAAAAAAAGAAGGATCTGATATGTCATTTTTTTAAATAGTGATACTTCAAAAACAGAGACCTGCAGCTGAGTGCCATTCTAGGCTTTCAGACATCACCAAGTTTCTTTTGGAGCTCTTTGGAGGCTCTGAAATTGCTATGTAAATACCCAAGAGCCTTTTGCATTAACCTCATTAAGGTCAATAAACATTTCACTTATTTCACTTTAAACAGCAATGCTTCCAGATGGGAGAGTTGAAGGTCCAACCTCCTTATCTCTTTTCAAACAGGTGAATCCTTATTACCTTCTGAAAAACTGGAATATAAATCCTTCTCTCCTCTAACTATTACAGCTTGTGATGCAGAGTGGTCAGCGCTAATTTGTTCTCTCTCTTTATTTGTTGCCCATTTGGCTGCCAAATTCAAACACACTGTCTTAAAACAGTCATGCAATCACACTAATCTCCAATATTTGCCCTAATTTCCTTGTTCTCCACTTTGCATTCAGCCTAGAAAAATCTGCAGTCACCACAGGGAATCTGGAGGACCAAGCAGCAGTGGCAGCCAGACAGACACCCTTTCCGTGTACAGGAGGGTGTAAGAAGGACACACTGCAAGGAAGAGCAAAACCACACAGTTCTAGAACTAAAACAGAAAATTGAGGTTTTGTGCTAAGCTTAAAAAGTGAAAAATTCCAAGGAAGAAGAATGGTCTGTTGAGTAGAGCAGGATGTGGAGTCAGGACAGGTTTCTGGATGTTATTTCTTACTTTGTTACTGTATGTGGTGAGACTTTGTATGTGCCTCCATTTCCTATCTTTAATATGAGTGTTGTACTTGGTAAAAACCAATGCCCCTGCAGGAGCTTTGACTGATAGACAGAGAAACTACTTGGGATTTCTTCTGTAACTCATGACAAATTGTAACTACACTTCTTTAAAGTCACTCAGCTGAAGAAGTAAATTTCTGAACTAAATAAACTTAACAAAATTTAAGCTAATTTTTAATATGAGAGTCTTTAAAAACAATGGGACCTACTCCTGCATTTTTTCTTCACTCAGAAGGCTTTTTTGTGCTAAAATAAAATATGCAAGAAGTGTAAGTAGGAAGAAGAGGGGAGACTGTGCCCCCTCTCTCCTTCCTCACACCTGAAGCCAGAAGCTGAGATTCAAATGCAAATGCCAGTACTCTCTAACTCTCCAGGAACTTTTGAGTCTTGGTGTCTTACACCTATGTGATAACTTTAGGCTAAATGAAAAATCAAAGATATTTCCCCTGGAGTAAGGTATGGCTTGTCACGAGTGAGGATATCATAATTGGAGCTGCCAGGAGGTTTATGAACTCCACTTGCCAAAGGAGACTTTGGGACTGCGAAGTCCGTATTTTCTGTCTGGAGCCATCCAAGCCTCTGCCTTCCCTGAGCCAGATGTGCAAAACCAAGAAATGTGCTTCAGATTCCATGTAAATGCCAAGATGCCTCTCTCTTCTGTGTGAACCTGATGGATTTGGGGTGCTCAGACTGTACCCCAGCTCTCGCCCAGCTGCTGCAGTGGCTCCTAGGTGAAGTGAGAGGCAGGTCCTGGGTGCAGGTGCCCGCTGCCAGGGTGCTGTGCAATCTCCTTGTCACATCTTGTCCGGCTGGAGTGGCGTGATGTGACAGGTCAGGGTCTCCACTGCAGCTGCCAGTCTGTGCACTTTAAAGCTTGGATTCCCCCCTGCTTTTCCCTCCCCCAGGGTCCCCTAAGCACGCACGCCCATCATAGCTAAGGTGGTAAATGAGGGGGGAAAAAGGTCCTTAGTAGTTTTATTTTACCAAATCCAGGATGGGTCATTCAAAGTCAGTAGCAACATTAGTAGAAGCGCAGAAGGGGGTTTAATGGCAGAGGAAGAATTTTCTTTGATGTCTTTATAGCTGCTCTTCATCTTTGCTTTTTCTTAATAACTCAAATGGCAGTCAGATGGTTCCTGAAGTACGTATTTTAGCTGGGGATCACATTCAGGGTTTCTGCTATATGTGGCATTTCAGAACCACTTTTTTAATCTAAATCATGGCATAGAAAACATACTGTACGTCTGCTGAATTGATTTAGTCACAAGAATCATATCTGCATCTAAAAGGGAGAGAAAGGGAGAGAGAAAAAAGACCTATACTGTTTGGAAATGAGTGCAGCTGCCAAAACTTGGTGGGAAAAGCTCCAACAAGTTTGCTATCTTCCATAAAGTAGCTTTACTTGACCTATGATATGTTGATGTTTCTTCATTACAAAGAAATGTGGTTGAGGAGGAAAAAATGATCTGTGCAGGTAGAATGTTTTTTCCATGTTTGACAAAATTTGAAAGTTAACCATTTGACTGGGAAGGCCAGTTTTAAATATAGAGTATGTTGGGTTTGTTTTTTCTTTTTAAGGTGAATCTGCAAAAGAAATAAACCTCCAAAGAACAGAGAAATAGTGGTGAAGCACACATTAATGAATTTGCAAAAAGAGAAATATGATTTTGTATTAGATATTTCACAGACAGAATTTGAGCATTTGTATGGGACTTTCTCTAATTTCTGGTCACTGGGAAAACTTTCTTTGGAGTCAATTCGCTATTGACTAGCACCATGCAATAGACATTTTTGACAGCAAATAACAAGTGTCAAGTGCTGGCATTTTGCAACTGGCATTCACTTTCACCCAGTGCAAATGACACCACACAAGACTACAGAGAGAATCGGATCCACTGACACTGAAGAGCAGTAAACTGCAGCCATAACACCTCACTGGTGGTGTTTCATTCTGGCCCAAGTTATAGGCTAACAGACACATGATTTGAGGGATTCAAAGCACTTTTTAATATAGATACATGTGCACACACATTGCTGAATTGGTGCAAAGGTCCATCTGTCTTCTTTTTGTCACTGGCGTACATACCACACTGCAAGCATCAAGTGCTTCAAGGGCTCCCTGTGTTGCATGAATGTGCTTGGCAGCCCCAGCTGAGTGTATTTTACCTAGGCTGTTCCAAGCCGTTTACCATCTCCCCAGCACTTTGTCATGGTGCATTATCACCATTTTTGCAATTATCACAGTTAGCGTTGTTTTTCTGCAAGTGAACAGCAAGGCAGCTCAGATTCTGAGACAATGCAAAATATTTTTATGATTTTTTTTCTTGCACTGTCAAATCTTGTGCCTGCTTCCTTTGCATTTTATAACAAGCTCTCACTGTTACAAATGCAGCATCTCTGTGTTGTTACTCATGAATTTCAGGAGTGCCAATGCAGGAAGGCTCCATGTACAAACATCCACCCCTTCTATTTTCACACAGTAACTTCTGTATTAGCAACCAGTTACAGAATTTTTCGATAACTGCTAAAATAATTTTTGTATCTGGAGGAGTTGTACACCTGCTTTGAAGAGAGAAAACAAGTTTTACAAATGTGTGTTTTGTACAGGAGAGTTTACTCTGAGTTTACTTTGCAAAGTTGATTTTTCAGATCTCACAGGAAAAGGATATTGGTGCTGGGACTGACCAATTCCATGACAATATCCTCCTTTAAAAGGACATCATGGATTGCCTGTTAATCCACAGGCTAAAACTTAAGTAAGCAGAGGCTAATGTCTCGTTACTGGTTTAATTAACAACGATTACTTGTCTAAAGATAAGGTATTTCCAGTTAAAAGACATCTCCTTCAACTTCAGATCAGTTGAGAATAGTTCAAATTAGTTTTAGGGTAGGGTCAAAGACCAGAATTTTAGAGGTTTGAAGTTTTTTAACTGAGCAGATCAACACATATCTGCTGGAGGAGAATCCACATCTGAGTGAAAAGAGGGAGGCTGGGATTTCCATCTGCATGGAAGTGGATTGTTTGGGAGGTTAAACAAACGACTTAATGAGGTGGCACTGATGCACACATCTATCCTCTCTGGGATATCTGAAGTCCAGCGCATTGCCCATTTTAATGTCACTGGCAAAGGCATGAAACTGGAATAAACCATAATGAAGCCTTATGTAGTGCTTTACAGGCTCCGGGGTGATTTGAGTTGTTACAAATCTGTGCAACCAGGGAAAGAAGCAACATTTAGAAAATAAGTGGAAATGTGCAAGAAAAACAAACAAGCAAAAACCAACAACAACAAAACCAAAGAGCAGGGCAAGACTAAAAGCTGCTTTGTGCTGTGCCAAGCACAGTTTTGGTACAAGTTTTCTGCAGGGCAACATTGAGGTCCTCCTGCAGACGTTGATGCTAGTGGCACTGGTCACAGGGGACTGCCTTGGCCTGCATCTGGAAAGTGAGCAGCACTGCTAGGGAAGGACTCATTTTGAAGAAGTGTAAATCCTCACTCTGATTTGGATTTTCCTTGTTGCAAACAGGAGTCAGCTCCCACAGGACTCCTTTATCTCCAGGACACAGCGAGCAAGAAATGACTGGGGGCATTGAGCTGCAGCCTGTGCCGGCTGAAGGTCTCCCATCAGGCAAACCACCCTCGCTTGTCAGCAGGGCAACTCAGCTACACACAGCTGGGGAGGGTTTGGATAGACGAAGACTGTAGCTCTGTGCTTCAGCTGCATCAAGAAGCTCACACGCTGTCTGAAGGTCTGCAGAAACTAAATCCTGTGGCTGCACGGCTGTATCTGTAGGTCTTCTTTCCCTGGGGAGCAAGGAGATGGAAACTTTGGCTTCCTCAAGATGCTACCCAGCCTCCCAACCTTGCTCTGGTGTTGATCTCAAGGCCAAGGGTCCACAAATGTTTGTACTTCCTGCAAGAGATGTTTCTGAAGGTGTTTCTTCAAGAGTTGATCTTGAACCCAGGGCAAAACTCCTACTGACCTGGATAGCTATGGACCAAGCAGAACAGGGTTAAGGACTCTGCCTCTTCCACCCTAAGCTTCTGCTGGTTCTGGTTTGTTGGTTCACGAAGAGCCCAGAGTGACCGCTTACCACCACTTTTTATATGGACTTGGGTTCAGAGCTTTCAAAATCCTGAGGTGCTTGGCTTCCTTCACCCTAGGATTTGGATAAAATAGTTTTTGAAGTTTGATGCTGGATCACTTTGCAGATTTACATGCTCCATACTCCCGCTGTCCCTGTATTGTCCTTGGTAGTGCTGCTCATGGTGTGTGTGCTGCCTTATAGGTCCTTTGCAGTCCAGATGTGTGCAGCACCAGGGAGCCATTTTGGGAGTCAAGGATTTAAGGACCTTGTATCCTTTCTTGGCCACATTTTTTTTTTGCACTGTAAGAACCACAGAAAATGGCACCCCAGAAGTTTCTTGGCCCTTCACCCACTTCTGCTTAGAAAAGCACCTAAAATTTTTTGTCTCCTTTTTTCCCCAGTTGTATTGGGCAAAGCTATAGACAACCATGAGTAAAAGGGGCAGGGTATAATTATGTGACTACCTCTTCCCTTCACCACTGGCCCAGTCTCTGGAGTGACCTCAGATTACTCTTTGAAGGCAAACACTGGAGGTCGTGTCAGCAGTGCTAAAGACTTCATGACCTGTTTTCCTGTACAGAGCTGAGCTTGTGGGCAAAGGGACATTCAACGTGTGCATACAGCAAAAGGAAAGGAGCCCTTTTTCCACCTCTAGTTTCAAGTTCATCTTGACGATTGTCTGATGCTGGACAGGGAAGCAACCAGCAGCCGACTACTCTAACAAGTGGCTTGTTAGTGAGGAATGTCCTGCAGTAAGTAAGAAGCAGCCTTGTCACTTCTCAGCCAATCCTCTGAGGACAATAAGAAGGAGGACAAAATGAGTGCAGCCCTCCTGGGCCTCTCCTTAAGAGTTTAAAAGCAAAATATTGATTTTGAGTTACCCTGCTTCAACTCAGCTTCACTCTCCTGATATTTTTATTCCCTTGTAGATTTCTGACTCCATTTGTTTTTTAAAGAAATCACTGGTGAAATTGTGGTGTGTCCATGTAACATTCCTGCACCTAAAAATATGGTCAATTGACACCTTGAAGGTTTCCAGGCAACTCTAACCATTTGTGACATCTTTAGCTGCATCCCCAGTATGTTCAAAACAGATGAAGTGAATGAATTGATTTTAGCTGTATAAAACCCCTGACAAAAATCTCTTTGTGGCCATCTAGTTAGTCTCTTGGTGATTTGTAGAGTATTTGCTTATGCCATGAACTTGATCCTTCCCACCTCTCCCTTGTTTTTCAGTTAGCTCTGCCATGGGTTCCTTGCTCCTGAGTGCACTGCGGTCACCTTCCCCAGAGCCGGAGCAAGAGCCAGCGCAAGAGCCAGAGTCAAACAATGCTGTACTTACAGCCACTATGTCAGCAAGTCAGACCTGAGCATTATATATGCCATAAGGTACCATATGAACAGTGCTCGGCAGTAGCAAGACAAAAAGAAACAACTTTGTTAGGTGTTTTAAATTATTGCAATGCTCCATTTGCCTGATAAAATAAACTGATTTGTGTAACCTGATTCATAGCCCCAGCAAAGGCAAAATGATTCTTCAACTTGCTTTAGGAGATGGATTTTTTGCTGTGTTGCTCTATGTGCTTTCTCTTTGTTCCCCCCTCCAAAATTGAACATTTGCATGCAATGAAACATGCAGTAGGCCAGGAATAAATCAAGTGCAGAATCTCAACTCCTTTAAACACATAATCTGCTAAACTGATGTTTATGTGTGTGGTCCAAAGGAAATTATTTTGAAGACATATGGTCTTTTCACTGTACCCTATTTTGGCTCAAGCTCCATTGTATTAACAAACATATAGATAAATTGTTGATGAGCTTGATTATTTCGCTTTTTGTAAAGGTGTCCCTGAGTGTTTCTGACCTCAGAGATTCAGCTTGTCCAAGTACAAAGCACAGCAAAGACACATGATAAGCAGTAGTTTCAGAGCTCAACATCTGGTTTCTCAGCTCCCCTTGACAAAAATGGGAGACTAAATCAGAGACAGTAGCCTGCTGGATACACTGCTGATGGGGCTGGAGTGCTGATAACAACACACCTTTCAAGAAGTGTGAGATATTATTGATTTATTAGCAAAAGACTTGTCTGAATCCCAGAAAAACAGCAAATGCTGCTTCTGGCAGTAAGAGTGTGCAACAGGGTGTGAGCGGGACACCAAGGTCTGGCTTTTGCAAAATATTCAATCCATACAAAAGGGTTATGCCCATGCCAGGTGCCCTTGGTTGGCTAAACTGGTAAGAACCACCTAACACCTCTAACCTGCAGCACAAGCCACAGGATTTCTTCAGTCACTCCTGCATCGACCCCAGCCTTTCTGCTTGAGCAAGAGTGCTTTCTGAAGGAAAGCATTAAATCTGAAGGAAGAATGACAGTCAGCTAAGATGATGTTCTGATGTTAAAAAAAATAAATAAAAGAGCAAGAAAGGTGCTTCTCTAAAGTATCTGTTATTAGAGGAAGAGAGGTGATGCAATTGAGTTGATCTCTGCCATCAACAGGAAGATGTCCTGTTTGTTTCCCCTCATCCCTGCTCTTCTCCAGATGTCCAGTGTGCTGCTCAGACCCTGCTGGGATTCAACTTGGAATATTAATCCAAAGAAAAACAAGATTTTCATGTGAATGGCAACAGGAAAATCACACAGATGATTCTCCGTCAGCTGAGTGAATTAAAGCAAAGGGCCCTGTGAACACTGAGACTGGTCAAAATTTCGAGGTGGGAAGGAGGACCAGGAGCCAAAAGCAGGGAGAGGGAGAAACAGGATGGGAGGAACAGGGATTGCCACTTGAGACAGAAGCCTGTCAGCTTCAGCTTCTCTGGGGACTTCATTTTTGGGAAAAAAATTATACTTGCACAATGTATAGAAACACACTGGAACCTATGTGTGCTACAGGGAGACATGCCAATATGAAAAAGTTGCTTCCTCTCTCTCCCACTGCACATAATGTCCATATTACTGGTTCCTAATTGTACACAAGTAGGCAAGACCTTGGAGTCTGCATACCACAGGTGTGTGGCTGTGCCTGAGACCCAGTGTGGGGCAAGAGCTGCTGGAGAATTTCCTCCTCTCAAGGTGACACCGTCTTGTTCTCCTGGACATATGGGGACATGCAGGCTGCATAACATTGGTGCATGATAGCCAGTGAAGGACAGCTGAAGAAGCCTTTCCAGATACATTGAGAGTGAGAGGAAGGGCAGCCCATCCACAGATGCAGCATCTGATTTATTCTGCATTGCAGAGGTGAGACCGGATTTCCACTGGCCAGATGGCACTGTCTCAGGTTAGGTAGGACCTGGCACCAGTTCTGGTCAGGGAGAAGCTTTAGCTGAGAGCAAGGAACAACACTGCACTGTGGAAGTGAAGTGTGCAGGGCTGCTGCAGGTCGAGATGGAGGAAAGGAGAGTCCTTGAAGGCTTGTAGGTTCATCCTGCTGCCTGCCCCATCACCCGCAACTTCGCCTCTGGGGCCGAGGGTTGCAGCATCAAGCCTTGGATTTCTGGCTGCTCTCCGGTGCGTGTGTGGCTTCCTGTGGAGCTGCTCTGAATTGTACTTGCTGGGAGACTCTGTGCCAGCCAACAGCATGCTGAAAAGCGTCATCTGAGATGTCTTGGCTTTTGCAGCATAAGCTTGTTTTAAAAAGCTGTGATCATGTCAGCAAACACAGCCCATCACATTCCCCCTAGCCCCCTGCCGAAACCACAGCACACCCCACACTGACCACTCAGCACAAGCAGCGGTGTTTCCTCCAGCTGCCATCTTCCATGTTTTGAGATGATCCCAGGAAGGTCAACTCTCCCCTCAGCCTTAGGTGGGCAGGGTGGGGGTCTACTGCAGGGCCACCAGTGACTGAAGCTGAGGAGAAACAATCTCAGCTTAAAGCCACAGGGCTTGTTGAGTTTGGGAACAAGTGTTTGAGTCTGGAGGGCTGCTGGGGCAGGCAGGTTGTGGGATTTGGTTTCAAGCTGTGCCAATTGACTTCTGAGGCTTTTCTTTTTTGAGCCAGCAAAAGTGATCTGAGGCAGACTTGCTGAGCGACTGCTGCTTCAGCTGGCTCCAACAAAACAGACATCCACACAGCAGTGCAGCCCAGGCCCTGGATGATTCTCTCCTTTGCTCTGGGTATAGATGCAGTGTGTGTCCTGGGAGGTTTCCTCTCAGGGTTTTGTTATTCCACTCAGTCCTGAGGCATCCATGCCTTTGTACCCATCTCTTTCCTCCTGCCTGATGGAGGAGATTTGGGTAAGGAGTGACCGGAGCATCCACTGCGCTTCCCCACATGACAGGATTCTCCAGAGACAGGACAGAAAGCAGCTGGCAGGCACCAGTGCCCTCTGCACTCTACTGTTAGGAGGTCATGCCTGTAGTAAAAAGAAGGACTGAAGGAAGTTATAGAAAAATATTTATCAGCTAATGTGCCCTGCCTACAAAGATATCAATCTCTCCTCAGCCCATAAAGTCTAAATGTGAAAAAAAAGTTGATAAAGTAATCTCAGTGCTGGCTGTGGTTTTCCTAGTTGGGCACTAACATGGTCAGCCACCCAACTCACTGATCTTCAAACATGGTAGTTTCTCAGAAGCATTTGTTCTAAAAAGAAGAACGTTATTCCAAGCCTCCAATTTAAATATACAGAAATATGGATGGGAGAAGTGCTAATCTGAATGTACACATACAGTATCACAGCCTGTAGGGGTTAAGGAGAAGGTAGGAAAATAAAACCTGTACTTTTTTTCTTCTAAGTAAATTACATGATCAAGTTAAAAAAAAAAAACAACTGTATTCCAACTGCTGTCACTTTTATAACTTCTGAAAAACATATTTAGCCATAAGTGAAGTGTTTAGTGAGATCTTTCCATATTCCAGTGGTAAAAAGGACAAATTATTTTGGTAGCCAAGCCAGGTAAGGTAGCCAAGCTCAACCTAAGACTATTTCTGCACTTGTCCACTGGGATGTAGCATAATATTTTTTTTTTCTTTTTTTAATATTACACGTATTCAACTCAGTGTCAGCACTCGTGACAGAACCCTCCTGATATGGCTGGTGCAAAAAGAGACAGAATAATTTTTTTTAATGGGCAGCTACATAGGTGCTCAGGTTATTTAACATGGCTCACAGTCTTTGGCCAGGCTGCACTTTCTGAAGATGTCAAAGGTAAGTTTCTCCCACCCCAGGCACCATCTGCTCTGCTTTTTCCTCCAGTGGAAGTTTAAATTGTTGTGACCATAAAAAGCTGGTTGTATACCCTGGAGTACTCTGGTGTTGACTGCAGGAAGCTGGACACAGACCACTGTCAGATAAACCAGCACCTGATAGCACCCCCAGCTGAGGGGCTGATGGGGAAATTCACAGGCATCAGCTGTTGTGGGATGCCACTGGGACCTGTCTCAGGACACAGCCACCCTGGAGGACATATGTATAGGGCAGCTCAGGGGGCAGTAGGGGCTCCAGCCCTGTGCTCACAGAGGGTGTGGATCCAGAGCACTCATGAGGAGGTGGGAAGCAGGTTTGAGCCTGGGTGCTGGGAAGAACTGGCACTGATGCACGATCACTCGAGTCAATGGTAAGGATGCCTACACCACAGACTTCTCCATGTTGAAAAATAAGAAATGTGAAAGGTGTAGCTGGAGAGAGACAATCCCCAGGGCTGCCGAGCCAGCGAGAGATAGAGGTGTCGGGAAGGGGCTCTGTGGGGAAACACAAGGGCTAAACTTACAGGAGACATTTCAGTCCCAGTGAATCTCTGCCGACTTCACATGAGTCACAGCCAGGGAGAGTTGGTCTCATTGCTGTTGAGAAATATGACGGGGGGAAAACTTGTCATAATCTTTTTTGTTTAGTCACTGGTTTATTTTCCTGTGAATGGTAGTAACAGTTCAGCCTACAAAGCTGATGTAATTGTGAAACTTTTTTCAGCCTAAGTGCATGTATGCTTGAAAGCAGGTTGCCTTTACGGCAGCTTAGCTATACCTAATACTTTGACATAATCTTTTTCTTTAACTTGTTGTTTTTTGGTTTTTTTTATGGTGATATTACGCTAAGGGTTTTTTTCACACTACTTGTTACAAACACTGTTTCCACCTCTTGTTTTTCATAACTGTCTGCAAGCTCTATAAAGTCAGAATTTCCAAAGCAACCAACTATCACAAGTCAAGTTCTCAGTCAGGATTTGATAGATGTTGCCATGCCTCTCTTCCCTTAGGAGGTTGTTCATCTGAGCTTCCCAGGGATTCGCTATAGAAGAGGTTGGTACATTTTCCAATTCATAGATCTTGAATCATTTTCTATGGAAACTGCAACCTTCTTTTAAAAAAAAAAAAAAGTAAATGTTATTGAAGTTCCTGTTGTTTTACAGGAGATACTACATGGCTGAATGTGCTTGTCATAGTCAAATTTTGGGGTTGCCTTCATCTTATTAGTTGAAAACTATTGATGTTTATTAAAATAGGCTTTGCATTAAGTTTTTCAGGTAAAAAGACCTGTCACTAGCTGAATGAATAGACTGAGGTAGACTTCAGCTGAGTAGCATTGTACAGAGTCCACACCTTTGCAGAGAAACAAGAAGTCTCTGGCAGACCCATATTTATTTGGAAGGAGAGGATGGGTAATGGGGAGAAAATTTAAAGACAGCTCTGGCAAAGCATTTGCTCAGAATATGGGCACACAGTCCAGCTACCAAAGTTTTCAGAGCTATGGTTTCAAATTAGGCATGCTTTTTCAGTCGTATGCATTTATGGGGTCACCTCACTCCTCTCCCATGGGTCCTGGCCCCCATAGCACAGCATATGACCCCTAGCACAAACATGTGGGAATCTGGGCTATGAGTGGGGATTTTAAGAGCTGATTTAGGTTCATGGCTAACAAGGAGATCCCAGCAGTGGTTGGACCAGGCCAGCTGAAGGATGACTGGCCACAGCTGGGAATAAGAGTGATGAAAAGGGCATGCCCCAAAGCAAAATGGTGTGAACCTGCAGCCTGAGCTGCTTTATGTTAACTGAGCCATAGTAAATCATCATTCTATCTCTTAGCCATATCAGATACCACCAGATTACACTTTGGTGAGAAAGACAAAAAGTGCAACCTGACTTGATCTGCCACTGCCTATTACGATTCTGAACTGAACGACTTTTAACTCGGGGTTTTATGCAAGTGAGTATGGAGGAAGGCAGGCAGCGGAGAGGTGGTTCAGAGAGGTGTAACAGCTTCTGTCCTGGGTGTTTGAGATCAAATCTGGAGAGAGAAACCAGCGCTGGCTGCTTTAATTCTCTATTTGCTGCTCTGCTTAGGGCTGAGAGTGTTACTGCCTCAGTCCCTGCCAGCTGCACTATGACAAGACCAGCTGCCAAACTGCTGGAGTTCAGGGTACAGCACTTCCAAGAAAATAATTATTTATCTCTGTGTGCCTTAAAATGCTGCTGTGGGTCAGAAGCTACAAGCAGATCAGACCATGGTTCAACAAATATGGTTTTAAGATTCTTAGTAGTTAATCAGAAGTGCTGTGGCCACGGGCCTCAGATTGCTGGTGGGTACACCCAAGCCTCAGCTAAGATTTCTTCAGAACACATCAATGGGTTGACTCTGCACCA